>NC_080713.1:4216198-4333698 GCF_019097595.1 Hemibagrus wyckioides
AACCTCAGATGGTCCGAGACGCCGTCCCGTATGCAGTGGACAAGGACTCTGTGGTCTTGTTTGTGCAGATGCCCACGAGAGGTGTTTATGATGGTCTTGCTATAACTTACAGCAGGGTCAGCACTTGGATTCCAATGTCCAGTGGTATCGGGACCAGTAAAGCAGTGGTGGGAAATCTGAGTCCAGGAACAGTGTATGAGTTCCAGCTGTTTGTCACCAGTAGAGGCATGAGCAGTGACGGCTTCACTTTGCTCCCGGTTAGAACCTGTGAGTGAAAGCTAACGGAGAATAAATCAGAATAACTTTGTGAAAGCAGATACACCGATCAGGCATAATATTATGACCACCAGCCTAATATTGTGTTGGTCCCCCTTTTGCTGCCAAAACAGCCCTGACCCGTCCTGCACTGTGTATTCTGACACCTTTCTATCAGAACCAGCATTAATTTCTTCAGCAATTTGAGCAACAGTAGCTCGTCTGTTGGCCAGCCTTCACTCCCCACGTGCATCAATGAGCCTTGACCACCCATGACCCTGTCACCAGTTCACCACTGTTTCATCCTTGGACCACTTTTGATAAATACTGACCACTGCAAACTGGGAACACCCCGCAAGAGCTGCAGTTTTGGAGATGCTCTGATCCAGTGGTCTAGCCATCACAATTTGGCCCTTCGTCAAACTCGCTCAGATCCTTACGCTTGCCCATTTTTCCTGCTTTGAGGACAAAATGTTGACTTGCTGCCTAATATATCCCACCCACTAACAGGTGCCATGATGAGGAGATCATCAGTCTTATTCACTTAAACTCTCAGTGGTCATAATGTTATGCTTGATTAGTGTACACTGATTTTTTTTGTACTCATTTATTAAATGCGATTAACATTAAGCCATGCCCACAAAACTCCATAAAAGGCAAAGCTCACGGTGAGCTGATATGAGAACACTAAGTGGCAACTAAACAGTGACCTAATTCTTCAGATATTCATCAAGATAATCTTGATAAACTGTCCTCACAAAGATAGGAATATCATACAAAATTGATCTTGTAGGGACATTTGACTTTGTCCACGTTTTTTTACTGCTTTTGTTTAATTAGCTTTCATTTCCTTTATGTAAAAGGGTTTATTTCAATCACTGAAGTAAAGATTAAAGTTAGAATTAGTTCTTGCATAGCATTAACTAGTAAGACAAATGCGTATATGTGTTTGTGTGTGTGTGTGTGTGTACAGGTCTTGCTCCTCCAGTGCGGGTGGGTGCCGGTGTTGTGACTGACCATTCAGTGGAAGTGCTGTGGGATCGAGCACAAGGCCATGAACTTGCGTATGAAGTGCTTTGCCTGGGCTGTACTGACAAAGTTATGGTAAGCTCTTTTGTAGAAGTGTGTGTGTGTGTGTGTGTGTGTGTGTGTGTGTGTGTGTGTGTGTGTGTGTGTGTGTGTGTGTGTGTGTGTGTGTGTGCGTGCGTGCGTGCGTGTGCGTGCGTGTGCGTGCGTGTGCGTGCGGGGGTGGGGTGGGGTGTACTGTAAATTGTTTGTCTACTGATTGGAAGGTTGTGAGTTCAAATCCCACATCCACCAAGCTGCTACTGCTGGGCCCCTGAGCAAGGCCCTCAATTGCTCAGTTGTATAAAATGAGATAAAAATGTAAGTCGCGCTGGATAAAGGCAAATGCCATAAATATTAAAGGAGCCGTATGTATTTTAGTGCCCTCTACTACCCGTGTCTACTACCTCTTTCCTTTTATTGAACTGTTTCTGTTTTAGTGTACCTTTGATTCCAAATGGGGGATCATCTTCAAGTCCAGAAAATTAGCAAAAGGCTGAAATAAGGATGAGGATCAGTGTCCAGTTCCACCCTACAGCATTATTAAGTGTAGCCGGTTTATAAAGACATTAAAACATTATAATCTGTGTATTTACCTTTAATATAGGTTGGAGACTATAGAGAGGGGATCCATTCATTTTAGTCATACTAACAACTATTTTATTTTGTTTATAGTTATTTCTGGTTAAATTCATAAAATTTCATAACTTATTTTATGCTAAACACATGCATTTTAACACAGTGTAAATATGAATATAAAAATAAAAACCTCATATAATTTCAGTAAAATTAATGTGGCTTATTTACTAATGTGCTTAATATTTGCATAGTTGCATTGGGTAAATAAAGCTGTGTGTGTGTGTGTATCCTGCAGGTACAGAAAGTGTCTGAGACTAGGGCAGTGATTGATGGTGTGATCGCAGGAAGGCTGTGTAACATCTCAGTGCGCACAGAAAAGGAGTCTTTCAGAGACAGTGCGCCTGTTTTCCTCCCCATCAGAGCTTGTATGTTCACCATACATAAAGAAGGTTTTGTCACACAATACTCATCACAATATATGGGCTTGCTTAGAAACTGCTGACAAATATGCTCTGTTTTTAAAATGACCTCTTCTTTTTTTTTGTTTGTTTGTTTGTTTTTAAAATGAATTGCACTGTGTTGCCAAAAGTTTTGGGACGTCTGCCTTTACATGCACATGAATGTAATATGGAGTTGTCCCGCCCTTTGCAGCTATAACAGCTTCAACTCTTCTGGGAAGGCTTTCCACAAGGATTGTGGGAATAGTGTGTTTATGGGAATTTTTGACCGTTCCTCTAGAAGCACACTGATGAGGTCAGTCACTGATGTTGGGCGAGAAGGTCTGGCTCGCAGTCTCCGCTCTAATTCATCCCAAAGGTGTTCTATCAGGTTGAGGTCAGGCCAGTCAAGTTCCTTCACATCAAACTCACTCATCCATGTCTTTATGGACCTTGCTTTGGTCACTGATGTGCAGTCATGTTGGAACAGGAAGGGGTCATCCCCAAACTGTTCCCACAAAGTTGGGAGCATGAAATTCTCCAAATTGTCTTGGTATGAAGCTGAAGCATTAAGAGTTCCTTTCACCGGAACTAAGAGGCCAAACCCAACCCCTGAAAAACAACACCTGAATTCAATGATTTGGAGGAGTGTCCCAAAACTTTTGGCAATATAATAGATATACACTATATTGCCAAAAGTATTCGCTCACCTGCCTTGACTCGCATATGAACTTAAGTGACATCCCATTCCTAATCCATAGGGTTCAATATGACGTCGGTCCACCCTTTGCAGCTATAACAGCTTCAACTCTTCTGGGAAGGCTGTCCACAAGGTTTAGGAGTGTGTTTATGGGAATTTTCGACCATTCTTCCAGAAGCGCATTTGTGAGGTCACACACTGATGTTGGACGAGAAGGCCTGGCTCTCAGTCTCCGCTCTAATTCATCCCAAAGGTGTTCTATGGGGTTGAGGTCAGGACTCTGTGAAGGCCAGTCAAGTTCATCCACACCAGACTCTGTCATCCATGTCTTTATGGACCTTGCTTTGTGCACTGGTGCACAGTCATGTTGGAAGAGGAAGGGGCCAGCTCCAAACTGTTCCCACAAAGTTGGGAGCATGGAATTGTCCAAAATGTCTTGGTATGCTGAAGCATTCAGAGTTCCTTTCACTGGAACTAAGGGGCCAAGCCCAGCTCCTGAAAAACAACCCCACACCATAATCCCCCCTCCACCAAACTTTACACTTGGCACAATGCAGTCAGACAAGTACCGTTCTCCTGGCAACCGCCAAACCCAGACTCGTCCATCAGATTGCCAGATGGAGAAGCGCGATTCGTCACTCCAGAGAACGCGCCTCCACTGCTCTAGAGTCCAGTGGCAGTGTGCTTTACACCACCGCATCCGACGCTTTGCATTGCACTTGGTGATGTATGGCTTGGATGCAGCTGCTCGGCCATGGAAACCCATTCCATGAATCTCTCTGCGCACTGTTCTTGAGCTCATCTGAAGGCCACATGAAGTTTGGAGGTCTGTAGCGATTGACTCTGCAGAAAGTTGGCGACCTCTTCGCACTATGTGCCTCAGCATCCGCTGACCCCGCTCCGTCAGTTTACGTGGCCTACCACTTCGGGGCTGAGTTGCTGTCGTTCCCAAACACTTCCACGTTCTTATAATACAGCTGACAGTTGACTGTGGAATATTTAGGAGTGAGGAAATTTCACGACTGGATTTGTTGCACAGGTGGCATCCTATCACAGTTCCACGCTGGAATTCACTGAGCTCCTGAGAGCGACCCATTCTTTCACAAATGTTTGTAAAAACAGTCTGCATGCCTAGGTGCTTGATTTTATACACCTGTGGCCATGGAAGTGATTGGAACACCTGATTCTGATTATTTGGATGGGTGAGCGAATACTTTTGGCAGTATAGTGTATGATATTTTTTCCCCATATCTCCTCACCTCTAGTCCCTAGCTCGGTCACTTTAGCGCCCGTTCAGAGGACATCATCATCCCTGAGTGTGAGCTGGAAAGAGGGACCAGGATTGTGTAACGCTTTCATTCTGTCCCTCAAAAACTCCACCTACAACCTGCAGATGAAGCTCAGTGTCTCTGATGAGAGGTATGAACTCAGAAATCACTTCATTCTTCAGGTATTTTTTTAAATTTTATTTAGCTTCTGTGTGTAAATAATGAATGGAGGAATTTATTTCCTCTCCAGGTGGTATAACTTTGAGCGTCTTCCTCCTGGGACTGTTTACACTGTCGAGGTGATAAGTGTCAGTGGAGAGAGACACAGTTTTCCCACCGCACTTTCCCTTAATACATGTGAGTAGAGATATCAGTGCACACACACACACACACACAAACACAGAGCAACAATATCGGACAGAGCGAAGATATCTTGAATAAACTAAATTATCTAATAATTCTTATTATAATGATTATAGAGCAAATATAATATCATTAAGCATATCTCTTACTTTTCTTTTACTCATTTCATTTGTTAAACTTATTCTATTTTTATTCTTTGTTTGTTTGTTTTTTTGTTTGTTTGTTAAGCCTTAATTGTATAAAATGAGCTAACTTGTAAGTCACTCTGGATAAGGGCCTCTGCCTAAATGCCATAAATTTAGATTAAATTATCAGGAAATGTTCTTACTAGTCTTATAATTGTTTAAAAAACATTTCAATAAAAGGAATTTGTCTCTATTCAGAATATGTTCATTTGCTTAGGATTTTCCATAAAAAAGTGGTAAAGACCACAATTATTTAATTTCCATTTACACCCTGCAGAAACAAATAAAAAATACACAAAAGCTGTGCTTTATAAGAAAAATAAAGTTCAGAGTTTTACAAATTAAACCTGTTTTGCTTGTGTGTCATATCCCACATTATCACCTCTACTAATGACTTACAGATCAGGGACGGTGGCTTGGTCGGAAATCAGAAAAGTCCCTAATTCATTTACATAATCAGTTTAACTTAATCAGAACATGCAGGGGACTTTGGGGCTTTGTCTGGGGTGTCTTTTGTCTGATTTTCGGATTGATCTGGTGAACTGTGTGGATGTACAGTGCTCCCTACAGGACAGGAGCTCTCAGAGCTTTCACTATAGCACTGAAGGGTTCAGGAGGTACAAATAAATGACAATAACAAACAAATAAAAAAATTAATTTCTGTATTTAAACTTTTATTATGTCTGTTTTACCTTTAATATAAACAATGAACATTAGTTTTGATTAATTGACCAAGTTTAGGGAGTTAAAATGAAAGATTTACAAATTTACAAAAGTATACATTTTTAAATTTCTATTTATTTATTTATTTATTTATTTATAAAAGTGTGTTTATTAATTTTTATTTAATTATTAAATTAAAAATATAGTTTTAGAATTTATTTCTTTTAATTGTTTACATTTTTTACAGTTTAAATTTTCTATTTCATATCAGTGTTAATATTAAGAACAACGTCCACTCTAATTGTTTTAATGCACATTATAGTGGTGAGAACAAACAAATTACAAATAAATTTCTGTATTTTAACTTTTATTATGTCTGTTTTACCTATATTGCATATTTACAGATTTATATATTTACAAAAGTGTGCATTTTTATTTATTCATTTAATTAATTAATTAAAAATATGTTTATAGATTTTTTTATTTAATTTTTTTTTTTTTTACATTTTTAGAATTTATTTCTTTTAATTGTTTAAATTTTTTTTTATTTAAATTTTTATTTCATATCAGTGTTGATATTAAGAACAGCGTCCACTCTAATTGTTTTAATCCACATTATAGTGGTGAGTTGATGCAGTTTGAGTGTAAAAATTTGAGACTTTTCACACAGAGCCAGAGCTTTTAGGTCAGTATATGCATGAAGCAGTGGATAAAGAAAGCCAGTATTATTGTTATTCTTATTCTGTTACTTGGCTAGGTTACATATATTTATAAATATTTAATACACTTCTTTATGAACAAAATTATTTACTCTTTTCTTGTTGAGCTTTACTCTCCAGTCCACCGATGATTAATAAAACCATTATACTGTATATCATTTATTTTAAAGCACACAATACTGTCTTATGTGCCACTTTTTATATTCTCTATCTATTAAATTCATTTTCTTAGAATAAATTCACTTCAGCTAGACGCTAGCCTTCTCTATCTTCTTTTAGTGTGAGATTAACAACAAATGTAACCAGGGGTGCAAAAGGGTAAATTCTCTTGACAGCTTTGTGCCTTTGCACACACACTCCCACATTTAGCTAGGTGATTTGTATTTGTTCTTCTTCCTTATCAGTTTTTATGCTGTAGTTCCAGCACCTCCTGATGCCATCACCTTTATTGAGCAGGAAGGAAATGCCATGTACATCACCTGGACACGACCGCTCGGACGAGTGACCGGCTACAGGGTACGAACACGTACACCTCAGACACCATGCAGAAGTGGGAAGATATACAGATATGGTATCAATTCATACCAGAGCAAAAGTTTATATCCCTTTTTGTTTTTTGGGTTCATTTAATGCTGTTTATTTTATTACATATTTATAACATGACAAATACACAGCCTAAATATTACAGTTAATGAGTCTAAATCAGCAGTTTCTCCTCAGAAAGAAGTTTGCAATTCTGTTAGCCTGTGCTCGATAAATTATTTAAATGTGCTTATTAAAGCAGGTTTACTTTGTTAATTTATATTTAAGCCGTGAAAAGATTTCAGAAGATATCATTTGTTCCTACTTGAAATGTCTAACTGGAATTAACTTTATCATTTTAATCATTTTACCAAGTAAAGGTGTCAAAGTTTTTGCACCCAGCTGTACAGGATGGAGTGCCATGTAAAGGATTTTCTGAATAATCCTTTATGATTTTCTTAGTAAGTGTGTGTGTGTGTGTGTTACATTAAAGGGGTTTTTGGGGTAAGCAGGGCACCTATTTAAACTTTCATATTCACTGCCTCACCTGAAACGTTGCCTAGCAACGCCTCACTGCCTTACCTGCTCAGGTTACTGACGCCCTCAATAATACACAACCCCAAACACGCTTTATACCACACAGCGAGAGACAAACAACAAGATTGTGTGTGTGTGTGGGTGTGTGTGTGCTTGTGTGTAGGGGGCATGTTTTCATATTTGGTAGACACATACACTACATTGCCAAAAGTTTTGGGACGTCTGCCTTTACATGCACATGAATGTAATATGGAGTTGTCCCGCCCTTTGCAGCTATAACAGCTTCAACTCTTCTGGGAAGGCTGTCCACAAGGTTTAGGAGTGTGTTTATGGGAATTTTTGACCGTTCCTCTAGAAGCGCATTTGTGAGGTCAGGCACTGATGTTGGACGAGAAGGTCTGGCTCACAGTCTCCGCTCTAATTCATCCCAAAGGTGTTCTATAGGGTTGAGGTCAGGACTCTGTGCAGGCCAGTCAAGTTCCTCCACACCAAACTCACTCATCCATGTCTTTATGGACCTTGCTTTGTGCACTAGTGTGCAGTCATGTTGGAACAGGAAGCGGTCATCCCCAAACTGTTCCCACAAAGTTGGGAGCATGAAATTGACCAAAATGTCTTGATATGAAGCTGAAGCATTAAGAGTTCCTTTCACTGGAACTAAGGGGCCGAGCCCAACCCCTGAAAAACAACACCAGAATCCAACTTTTGGCAATATAGTGTATCTTCACGGGTATAAAAATATTTAATACTTTTGAACTTGTGCTTGTCCTCATAAAAAAATGCCCTCTTAAATCACTAGCCAGCTAATAAGATTTTTTAAGATCTTTTTTTTGCATGTCAGAAGGATTAAGAGTTCCAGCTCTCACCAGCGATTGTGATCATCATACGTGCTCTCTCTCTTTTTATATATATATATATATATATATATATATATATATATATATATATATATATATATATACAATATTTTAACCAAACTTGTAAACATAAACCAAAGCCATAATAACTGGACTGATCACTAGATAACATTTGCTAAGTTAGCTATCTAATCTAGCACGCAAATGTTCGGTGGCTAAAATTTTCCAGGTTCCCTGGAAATGTAATGTAATAAAATGTAACCCTGTTCCAAATCAGTTCTGAAATAAATGTCCACTGAATAAACGTATATTGTATATAGTATGTTGTATATATCGATTATATTTGCAACCATGTATGTATCACAGCTTCAGCAGGAAACCGGACACTCAATCTCATTGTACATGTACATTATATATAAAAATTAAAAAATATAGCAACAAATTGGACCCATATTTCCTAATGTTCCCTCTTCCCCTGCAGTTGTTTTACGCTCTCCATATGGACAATTCTCTTCGTCGCCGAATCATCGTCCATGGCAACCACATGAGGATAACTGACCTCATCCCAGGAAGTGATTACGAGTTTGAGATCCAGTCCTTCCTGGGAGAAGATTTCAGCCAGACTGTCAGCAAGAACTTCTCCACTAGTAAGAGTTCCAACAATAGAGTTTTCCAGAGAGAGGGATGGTCTGTTATTAAAGTATGTCAAAACTGTAGTCACACTGTAGTGCTGATATACTGAAGGCACACGGGCTCCCAAAAAACATGGGTGGATTGGCTAAACTACCTTAATTCAAGGTGTGTAAGAGTGTGTGAATATGTGTGTGTCGTCATGGTGCTCTTCAGAGGACTGGCATCTTATTCAGGGTTCATTCCCACCTCATTCCCAGTGTTCCCAGAATAGGCTACAGATCCACCATGATCCTGATGAATGGATGGATGGATGGATGGTACACTGGTTATAAGAGATTTCCAGAAGAACAGAAGACAGGCAATATTGTAAATGGAATATATTTGCATACTGGACTATGACTGGAGGTTTGCTGTGATTGGAAAGTAATCAGTGCTGTAGTGATGTAACGTTGCCTATGTAGAAAATTACTGCTATTAAATTTACCAGAATAGATTTTTTTTAATTATTTGCTTAAGATAGCAGTTATAATTTATTAAAATATGACATTAAATATTATAAAATATATTTCTAAAATCCCAGTGTGTGCTGGGATAGGCTCCAGCAGATCCCCATGACCCTAATTAGGAATAAAGCAGGTATAGACAATGGATGGATGGATATTTCTAAAATATTTTATTTTTATCAGTTTCTAGTTACATTTATCAGTGTGGAATGTCCACAAAAAAAGTTTGTCAGGTTTCCAAGAAAATGTAAAACTCCATTCTGGAAATCTCACCTCGGACTGCTACAAAGCACTGAAACTGGAGACTCCTTCTAAAGATGCTAAATAAATGTCTGATCCTAGGATGCTTCATCATATCAACAATTACATTATTTTGTGAATGGACAGTTACTATAGAAACGACAGTATGAAGAGAATTTTTTCAGCACAGCTCATATAGAAAATAATTCCACGCCTTTTGACGCCAATCAGAACTGAGATTAAAGACAGTATAGGACTGACCGTTGTATGCATGCAGTGAAAATGTTTCGTAGATATACGCTTTATGTGTATTTGTTATTGATTTTTGTCTGAACCTTCCTTCAGGTCCTGCAGGCGTGTGTTCTCTCTCTCTGTCACACTTCAACTCCTCATCCGTCACACTGGCTTGGGACGTTGCTGTCGGCCATTTTGACTTCCACAGGGTGACGGTCAGTAACGATTCACACCGCTGGGTGTACAGCGTGAGCACAGACGCTCAGGAATACACAGCGAGCGGCCTGCGGGACGGCTGCTCCTACAACGCCAGTGTGGAACGAGTCAGAAACACACAGAAGGGGATAGCTGCCACTCTTACCGTACACACAGGTTACACTGCTTAATGGACGCTTTTAAAAAGTCCTTCAGTATTGTGTTAATGCTCAAAAATAAAAAATGTCACCTTAAGTGATGATCTTTTAGAGAAGACTTAGAGAAGATGGCTTTTGTGTGATTACTAGGGAAATCAGATTGAACCTAAAATGGAGCCATGAGGTACACCACAGATAACGGTGGCTGTGGAGCAAGAATCTACTAATACTGATATAATTTCTATAATATAATTTTTATAATTTCTAATACAGTAATGCTTGTTCTGCAATTCATAGTTAAGGCTTGTATGTTTCAGTCCCTGCTATTCCTGAAGACGTGCATGTGGTCAGTGTGTCTCCTCGCTCGTTCTCTCTCCACTGGGTGCCATCCTCCGGATGTGATCAGCACTATTCTGTGCATCTTACCCCAGACCATGGCAATGTGACCACGATAACTACACCAGACGGACATGTACAGGTCATTCATGCTATGTTACTGAATATCTATGAATTATAGTCATGTGGTTTGGTTTTGTTTTTTCACACACACACCTAAAATGTAAGCACTCAGCTGTACAGCTCTCATGTGCCAGGTGTCAGGTGCTAGGGTATCTGTATCACCTGGGCGGAGTTAAGGAGTTTAGGAGAATGTAGGATAGGGAGAGAGGGAGAGAAAGAGAGGATCGTTAATGTTTAATGACTTGTAGTGGTGGTGGTGGTGCAGTAGTTGGTTGAAGCCTGGAGAGTTCGTCCATCGAGGCCTGGTTTTGTTTCTTCGCCTTTGGTCCTCTTTTTCGGTGAGACGCCGCTATGCCACTGCGCCAGCTCATACTCCTCTACCTGTGTGTCAGCGTCCAGGTAGGCCCAGACTTCTGACATGACACCAGACCTGACATGCCTCACTCTGTTCACTGTGATGGAAGAATCGCTAAATTGAACCTCACAGTTCAGTTCAGGCTGATAAGATGAGACTGACTCTTTATGCATCTTTGATGTAGCTCAGTTTCTTTATTTCATATGCTGTAGGTTACATTATCACTTTCTTCCATCATGATAAATTCTAGGTTTCCTAAACTCATCAGTCAAAATAATCCTGTTATCCTGCTTATATATCTCATGGATTTATGTCAGTGTGCGATATACTTTAAGACGGCTGTTATTTATAACGCTCGGAAAGTGAACACGATACAAAGATCTGTTCACAGTAGGTTATTAAATTAGTGTGTAATATCAGTATAGATGTAGATCGCTGGTTTATTGGAGTTGTGTTAGTTTGTTCTGTGTCCTAAGATTTAATAACATTTAAGAGAAACTTTCCAGAACTTTTTATATACAAATGTATACTGACCCCTGCTCACATCCAGCATCCCTTTCAGCCATTTTCTACCATTTGACCACTCACTATCTAGTTTATTTTTACTTTTTGAAATGTTTGGCACTGTTCTTAGTTTTAATAGGAAGGTCTGATTATGACAATTTGCTCATGTTTTTTTCTATTCAGTTGGTGAAGCAGGTTTGCTGTCTTTAGATAAACACACACACACACACACAAACTCTGGGTAAAACGTTGGCAAAGGCTCACATTTCCCACAGTAGAAGAATGACAATTTTCTGTCTCTGTCTGTCTGTCTGTCTGTCTGTCTGTCTATCTATCTAGCCTGACTTTTCTCCTCTTTTGTGTGTCTACTTAACAATTTCAAGTTTTCTTCATACCTCTTGAAGACGGATTGTGATGTTCTTTTTGCACTTTTATTGTACATCTTCATTTAAAATGTTTAGTCGTCCTGATTCAGGATCCAGACACATAACTAGAAATCATCAAAGGCCTTAATAAAAAAATATTACTTGAAATCAGACAAATGATCAGTTGTAGAGCTGAATGAGCCTTTTACATGGAACATTTGAGAGACAAGCTGAAGAATGATTTCTAGTTATGGTCAGTTTGTCTTATGGCAATCTGCCCATTTATGATTTTGAAAAGCATGACTGTTTTCTGTCGTCCATGTCAAAGCCTGGATGATGATATATTATATATTACCTCAAGTCAAATAGTTCTGATTTATCTCCTTAGAGCTTTGATTTTGTTCAAATAATTTAAATGGTTGTATGTGGTTTGTGTGTGTGTGTGTGTGTGTGTGTTTATGTCACAGGCCAATGTGTCCAGTGTGACTCCAGGAACACAGTACACAGTAACAGTCGGTATAGTCGCCTCCTCAGGAACGAGGTCTGCTGTGAGCCGCTCCATCACCACCGCTGAATCAGGTGAGTGTGTATGGTATGTGGTATTTTAATTTGTGTGTGTGTGTTAGGAGTGTGTGGAAAACCACTGTTTATTAATTACACATTTGTGTATTCATTTTCTAACAGAATTTTGTAAAATTGCTGTAGTCTAAAGTGTATCTTAAAGCAGAGGTTAGTCATTTTCTGGCCCCTTCTGCAGTCTTTGAGATGAATTGACTTTACAGTAAAAACACTGACAATCCTTGTCCTCAAACATCTCTGCTGTATAAAGTACTTAATGCATCTGATTTGCCTTCTCAGAAAAAGTACAGAGTCATATAGCTCTGTTCTGGCTGAGAGGTGGAGCTAACTTCTGAGCTAGAAAACTTATTTCTGGGCCTGAAATTAACTTATGAAGCATACAGTGTATGACAATGTATATTTATGTCGATTCTATGTGTAATATAATACATATTATTAGAAACACTTCTATCAATTACATACCGCACCTTTAAATCTGGTTTATTGAGAGCTTAATTTTTTGAGTGGATTAAGTTTGAAATTCAGTTTCCCCGAAGTCTCACAGTACTGTCGTCATCATCACGTCCTGTTAGAGCATCTCTCTGACTGCTCCTTTAAAAGCTGATGGTCCTGTTAGACACTGTGTGAAAGGGCCATGATTCAGGACCTGGCATTGACCATCATGAAGACAATGCTCAGTCACACGATAGCGCTGGAAAGAAACAATAAGTAAATTTAATACCAGGGCTGCCACTCAGGCAATTATTTTCCTTTCTGTAACACTAACAATGTTTTTTTTTATTCCCTCCCTGATATGACATGCTCTTTACTAATGTGTATGCCTGAAAAACACTTAAGATGTATTTTATTACATAACAGGTAGGAAGTCATTGAAGAAAAATGCTTTCAGCATCTGACCTTTCTGTGACATTCACTCTATTTGGATCAATTCCAAAATCTAACCAGTTCATCTGCAGGTTTCTGTGTTAACTCTATGCAAATCCTGCAAACATTCAACCGCTTGGATGTAAAATACACTGTGTTGCCAAAAGTTTTGGGACGTCTGCCTTTACATGCACATGAATGTACTATGGAGTTGTCCCACCCTTTGCAGCTATAACAGCTTCAACTCTCCTGGAAAGGCTTTCCACAAGGTTTAGGAGTGTGTTTATGGGAATTTTTGACCATTCCTCTAGAAGCACATTTGTGAGGTCAATTTTATGCTTTATGGGAACAGTTTGGGGATGACCCCTTCCTGTTCCAACATATCTGCACACCAGTGCACAAAGCAAGGTCCATAAAGACATGGATGAGTGAGTTTGGTGTGGAGGAACTTGACTGGCCTGCACAGAGTCCTGATCTCAACCCCATAGAACACCCTTGGGATGAATTAAAGCAGAGACTGCGAGCCAGGCCTTCTCATCCAACATGAGCTCACAAATGCGCTTCTAGAGGAATGGTCAAAAATTCACATAAACTGGCCTGCACAGAGTCCTGACCTCAACCCCACAGAACACCTTTGGAATGTATTAGAGTCAGGACTTCTAGAAGAATGGCCAAAAATTCCCATAAGCACACTCCTAAACCTTGTGGAAAGCCTTCCCAGAAGAGTTGAAGCTGTTATAGCTGCAAAGGGCGGGACAACTCCATATTACATTCATTTAAAGGCAGACGTCCCAAAACTTTTGGCAACACAGTGTAATTTCTTTCATGGATGTTTTATAGGATTAAATGTAATTATAAACTGATCAAACAGTATGTGTTATTTATTTATAAAAGAAAAAATGATCATTGACCAATCATTGATGAATTGTTGTAGTATATGATAAATATATTGGATTATTTTCCTGTAATAGCACAATACAGAGAGTGTAATTCCTTAAACATTCATTTAGAAAGGTGCTTCATGCATTTAAAGATCTCAAACGATGAATTTTTACTCTAAATGTTTTAATGAACTTAATGATTAATAATATGCAAATAATTATCTGGTGTAATTAAAAGAAATAAATAAGAAGTAAATTGACAATAAATTTTTAGATTGTCCTACATATATCCTACAGATATTGTACTGACTTTAAAAATTGTTTGTATTACTTCTAATCCTGTGTATAATAATATATATACATATACATGTACATGTAGTTCCTGCAGCACCCTTTAAACCAGAAGGAGAGCGAGTGGGCTCGAATGGGATCCTCCTCTCCTGGAAGATGCCGCTTCCACCTGACCTCAGCATCCACTCGTTCGTCATCAGATACAAGGAAATGTGTCCACATCCTGACTCTGTTTTCACTGAGGTCACAAAGATCCTGGACATCCCAGAAACGCTGCTGAACACACTCTCACCAGGGGCAACGTATAACATTAAGGTATTAAACTGAATTATATCTGTTATTCTTATCACTGTCATGTCTGGCTTGTTCATTACTGATTCTAATTTACATTCAGCTTTATCCCAAGCTGCTTTGAGAGAGTATCTATTGTTTACATGAATGAAATTGGATTGAACTGGTGTTCTTGGACTGAAAGGTGTTCTATCAAGTTGAGGTCAGGACTATGTGCAGGCCAGTCAAGTTCCTCCACACCAAACTCACTCATCCATGTCTTTATTGACCTTGCTTTAGTCTTTTAAACCACTGTGACCATGAAAAAAGATAAAGCATCTACTGAATATGAAGAAATGAATAAATGAACATTGCTCACTACATGAGGAACCAAAACACTCCCAGGTTCTGTTTATCTTCATATCTGACTATGTGAGAGGGAAAAAGTGTTCACTTCTACAACCTTTTGCTCAAATGGAGCAGGTTCCCATTCTCAACATATTCCTCCACTTTTGCTTCCACTTTTTCCCTTTTATTACTCGTATCTGTTTTATTACCCTCATGTGTTTTATAGCCGGTTAAGCTGCAGAATGTACAAGATACACACACATACTGTGTGTTTAAATTAAATGTGTGTAAAGTGCAGTATAAAGAGGACATGCAAAGAGACTCAAACTGTCTGTGGGAAAGTTGCCAGTGACATCCATTCCATTGATCTCTTTAAATTATTCACCTGCTCTTAATTATTTATCTGGTAAAAAGATCTATGGATGTATGATAGATCTCTGTGAGCTTTTCATTATTTCTCTACTGGATTCTTTCAAGCCTTGACAAAACAGGACGTCTGTTGATTTTAGTTTTTAGTTCAGTATAACAGTATAAGGTGCAGCGTGTGTGTGTGTGTGTGTAGTTGAACCGCATGTTATTATTATTTTACAACTGACTCTGGCTCTACTTTTTTCCTTTCAGGTTGCTGCAGTGAATAAGGCAGGAGTCGGACCCTTCAGCCAGTCACTTTACTTCAAAACTGCAGAGGCTCGTAAGAAATGTTGCTGATATTTAAATCTGTTTGTGCCTACAGGTGTTTAAGTGCTGAATGGGTTTAAAGTTTGCTTGTGTGTGTGTGTGTGTGTTCTTTTCCTGCAGCTCCTGGCATGGTAACAAACCTCACAGCTTTTGCTCAGAATCACTCCTCAGTGGTTGTGAAATGGTTCTTGCCTGTACGCATTAATGGACTCATCACTAAGTTTGCGGTTAAAGCCAAACACGCCAGAACCGGGCAGGTGGTCCGCATTCTGGAGCTCAACGCCGAGGAGATCATGAACGGAGCTCTGCCTCACTGCAACGTACGCCTGCTTTCTGTTCACTGTATCTACTTTACAGACTACACACTTTCTCCACAATCAACTACAGGATTATTTGTTTACGAAAAATGACCAAAAAGTATATGTCTATGGAGAACCATTTTCAGAGCTATTGGGACGTCCACACCGAGAAATAATTACAGACTTGTTTTTTTTTTTTTGTTTTTTTTTGTTTAAATGATTTTCTCTCCTATTTAAAAACCTTACAGATCCTACGCACCAACCAGCTCAGGCTATAGGATGAAGGCCAGCAAGTGCTTTCTAAAAGAAGCCTTCAGAAACAATACGAGAGGATTTTATTGTCATTTCAATCATATATACACTGTATTGCCAAAAGTTTTGGGACACCCGTCCAAATCATTGAATTCAGGTGTTGTTTTTCAGGGGTTGGGCTCGGCCCCTTAGTTCCAGTGAAAGGAACTCTTAATGCTTCAGCTTCATACCAAGACATTTTGGACAATTTCATGCTCCAAACTATTTGGGAACAGTTTGGGGATGACCCCTTCCTGTTCCAATATGACTGCACACCAGTGACCAAAGCAAGGTCCATAAAGACATGGATGAGTGAGTTTGGTGTGGAGGAACTTGACTGGCCTGCCTCAACCTGAGTCCTGACCTCAACCTGATAGAACACCTTTGGGATGAATTAGAGCGGAGACTGCGAGCCAGGCCTTCTTGTCCAACATCAGGGCCTGACCTCACAAATAATGCTTCTAGAGGAATGGTCAAAAATTCCCATAAACACACTCCTAAACCTTGTGGAAAGCCTTCCCAGAAGAGTTGAAGCTATTATAGCTGCAAAGGGCGGGACAACTCCATATTACATTCATGTACATGTAAAGGCAGGCGTCCCAAAACATAGGCAATATAGTGTAGCTGTTGCAGTACACAGTGAAATGCTATTAAACTTATCTTTTTAAATTGTTGCTTATGTTGTGGCACAGAGCAGAGTAACACACTATGTAATCTGCCCTTTTCTGCATACACAAGCTCATAACCGTTACTATTATTATTATTATTATTATTATTATTATTATATTTTTCTATAGATATACAATATCTACTTCTGCTTAATTAAAAATATTAGAGTTTGCCTGTTCACAGTGTGTGTGTGTGTTGTAGGATGCTGCAGATTTCCTGTCCCGTGGAACTCCAAGCCCCTCCATAACTTCCGTAACGTCTGCATTGCCGCCTCTCACCATGTCAGCCATTCCTTCCGCCTCTATCTGGAATGTGCCAATCACAGTGGGAATGGACATGCTCCGCCCCTATACAGCTTATGTGTTCGAGGTGTCCGCCTTCACCAGCGATGGGGAGGGACAAATTGCCAGCACCATGGTCCGCATGCCAGAAGCTGGTATGCTCTTCAGGGGCTGCAACACACACACACATCGAGGCACCCTGTAACAGTATCACTGGCCTGAATTTCCTCTGCTCTTACGTAACAGTGATCAGCTTTCCCTGTGTAAGTTTTCTGTTTGTGTGTGTGTGTGTGTGTGTGTGTGTTGCAGCTCCTGAAGATTCTCCACAGAATTTGTCTTTATGGAACATCACCTCGAAATCTCTTTCCCTGAACTGGGAGTCTCCAACCATCATCACAGGACGTTTTAGCTACGTCATCCAACTCCACGGCCCTGCAGGTAGCCTCCTGAATGACACATCACCCCAAAATCACACTGCTAACACACCTCAACTATTTACTACATACTCTCTATCTTCTCATCTGAGAATAAAATGAAGTTAATACTGTTAAAAAAGACTGACTTATTCTCCTGAATTACCTGGAACACTTACTGACAAGGCGACAGTGTTATACACTATACTGCCAAAAGTTTTGGGACACCCCTCCAAATCAGTGGATTCAGATGTTTTATCAGGGGTTGGGCTTGGACCCTTAGTTCCAGTGAAGGGAACTCTTAATGCTTCAGCATATCAAGATATTTTGGACAATTTCATGGACCCAACTTTGTGGGAACAGTTTGGGGATGACCCCTTCCTGTTCCAACATGACTGCATGAGTTTGGTGTGGAGGATCTTGACTGGCCTGCACAGAGTCCTGACCTCAACCCCACAGAACACCTTTGGAATGTATTAGAGTCAGGACTTCTAGAAGAATGGTCAAAAATTCCCATAAACACACTCCTAAACCTTGTGGAAAGCCTTCCCAGAAGAGTTGAAGCTGTTATAGCTGCAAAGGGCAGGACAACTCCATATTACATTCATGTGCATGTAAAGGCAGACGTCCCAAAACTTTTGGCAATATAGTGTAGGTAACATGTAAATACTAATAAAATACATCAGGATGTGCTGTAGGAAAATTAGTAGTCAGATGTCAGTGTGGGTGAACAGCATATCCTGACATTTTGTATAACACCACATACAATTTTTTAAATGAAATAATGATATAATGTACTTTTTAAACCATTTATATTTGTATGAAACCACAATGAGACAAGTTAGTTCCTATTATTTATTCCGAAGCCTAATAACACAAGCTTATTACATGGTAATTAATCCTCCTAGAAAAGACTACTGTTTGTCTGTAGAGCAGTCGGTGCTGACGAAGCTCAGAGCATGTTCTCTAGTTATAGCATTATTTGCGTTATTAAGTATTTGCAATGCAAATATTGAGAAGAAATTGTTATTTTGTGTGTGTGTGTGTGTTAGGTCTCATTAGTGAGAACAGTACCAGTGAGCAATCAATTGTTTACACTGGGCTGACTCCATACACACGCTACCACATCGTCGTCATGGCCAAATCAGCCGGAGCCACTGGACCTGCTGCAGAAACCAGAATCTTAACACCTTCAGAGGGTACACACACAAACACACACACACACACACACACATACACTTGTATTAAAGAATTAAATCAACACTTCTTCATCAAACACTTCACACTTTGATTTATTTCCTGTAAATATAAATATATGTAATATGAATATACTGCTTGGTAAAATATCTACTGTTATCGAGTGTGGCAGGAACACAGGAAGATGAGGGAGCTAACAGAAATATCTGATGTATAATAATAATAATAATAATAATAATAATAATAATAATATAACATCACAGTACACAGCACTGCTTTAGTTTCACACGTTCCCGAATTGTTGCATCAGTTCATTTTGCTTTAATATGCTGCCCCCTACTGGAGAAAAGGTTTTACAGCATGTAACTCAGCGTGTGTGTGTGTGTGTGTGTGTGTGTGTGTGTGTGTGTGTGTGTGTGTGTGTGTGCATCTCTCTTAGCCCCCAGCACCGTGTCGTATCTCAGAGCAGAAGCTGTGGACTCCACATCTGTACATCTGTCCTGGGGAATCCCAAACCAGCCCAACGGACTAATCACTCGCTACCGTATCCTCGTCCTGCACCATGAGATGCTTGTACAGGACATCACACTCCGAGCACTGCAGCAGGTAAGCACTCAAACAGCCACACCGGACGTGTGCAAAAGTTTACATCCCCTGTGGACCATATGGAGAATTTCTGAATTTAGCTATATTAAGGATTTCAGAAATATTGCTTCAGTCATATAAGAAATAAAGGGCGAGTATTGTGTTGCATTTTCATTTTAACCTATACGCATTTTTCTACATTTAGAAAATATTTCAAGTTATTCTTGTCTGTAAGGATCTGAGGATTTGGGATGTTAGTTGACCTAATCAATAATGGTCATTTTAAAAAAATTCGGGTAAGATAAGTATTGAACACATCACCCTTTTTCTCAGTAAATATATTTATAAAGGTGGTACTGACATGAAATTTTCACCAGATGTTAGTAACAACCCATGCAATCCACACATGCAAGAAGTCAAGAAATCAAACCATAGATGTCTATAAATTAAGTTATGTGAAATTTTCATTATTATTATTATCATTATTATCATTATTATCATTATTATTTTCATTATTATTCATTATTATGACACAGGGGAAAAAGAGTATTAAACACATGAAGAAAGAGAGGTGCAAAAAGGCATGGAAAGCCAAGACACCAGCTGAAATCAATCAATCAATCAATCAATCAATCAGTCAATCAACAATTAACAATTAATTTGCCCTGCCCCTGGTCAGGGCAAATTAATAGCAGCTGGTTCAGTCCCAACTGATGGCGTGCATACAGGCATGTGTGGATTGCATGGGCTGTTACCAACCCATGGTGACGTGTTCACTGCTTATTTTGCCCGCTGTATATGCCATTTTAAAATGTAAATGTGTGTGATCATGTACAAGCAGAGAAGTGACAATGTGACTGAAAAGAATAACAAGATGGTGAATTTTTTAACATTTTAGAAGTCATAAAAGGATGCAAACTTTTGCTCTAGATTGCAAGAAAAACGTTTTTCTTGTCTTTTGTTTTTACAGAATGCCAGCCAGAATGGTGCTAGTGCTGGTATGTTGTCTGGAGTTTCCAACAACAGTTCTCAAGCCCTGCGCCGCTCGGCCAGATCGCTTAACATGAGCACGGCTACTGAGCACACCACTCACACTCTCATCTCCTCCGGTCTTACAAGCCTAACAGTCACTGACAAACCTAACACAGATGCCACAAGCTCACACTCCACTCTCCTACACACTGCTGGAACATCCAGCCTGACTCTGACCTCCACTGCTCCTCCCACCCGTCCACCCTGGCTCACCGCCGTCTCCGCCCACAGCTCCTCGATGGCTGTAACCCTGGATTCTGTGACTAACTTTCCATCTCTGACCTCAGGATCTGACCCGGGACCTATTCTAAACTCCGCCCAGCCACGACTGTCTACAAGAGCGGCGATCACAGGCCTGACGCTCCAGTCACGTGACTTCACACAAACAGCAGTCACGAGCCGGATTGAGGGTAAGAGTCACGATGTTTACATGATAGATTCTGATTACACAGAAAGCACTGGTTATCACGGTCATACGGTAATAGTAACTAATAAATAAAAAACAATGTAATTAACTTAAACATAATTCTGAAATTCATTGTGTTACAAACAGTTCTGCCACCCACTGAAGAGCTTGTCGACTTATCTTCCAATCACATCTCCTACATCGTGACAAGACTGAGTCCTTTCACCGACTACAACTTCAGCGTGTCCGCCTTCACCACTGTAGGAGAAGGACCTGCCACTCTGACTGCACAGAAAACTAAGGAACAGGGTAAGGTCAGGGCAGAAAGCACAAGTCTGCTGAAATAAGGCGTCTGATGTCCACCCTGTAACTGAACACCTTTTCTGTAAACCCAAACTGTACTGTTACAGACGTTGCTGTAACCATCGCAATGGTAATACTGTATATCATTCAGTTCCAGTATTTACATTTATGCTATGTTTAGAAACATTCAGAATTCACTCTGATAAAGAACGGCTTAAAGTCTGCCTTGCATGCTGCAGCTTTTAGCTGGTAGGTCAGGTCTCCTGAGAAACTTGAGATGTGGAAACAGGAGATGTAAAGGTGTATGTCATTAGCATAACAGTGGTAGGAGAAGCCGTGAGATCTAATCATTGAGCCCGGAGATTTAGTATACAATCAGAACAAGAGTGGACCAAGGCCTGAACCCTGAGGAACTCCTATAGTAACTAACATCCTTAAAAATGATCAAAACCTAGATGAACACATGTGCTAGTCTTACAATAATGCAAGTTTAAATAGATTAGCAAGATTGACTGACCCTCCACTGTCGCCTGAAATAAATCTAAAGATATACAAGAAGTGATAGATAAATTATTTGTATTCTTATTCTGTTCTGTTAAATGTTGTTGTTGTTTGTTTGTATAATCCTGTTAATCCTGAGGATTTGTTTAACCCGGAATGTTAATAGTTGTTTGTTTTTATTTATTTAAACATTGTTTTAAATTAAAGAAAAAATATTTTATTGGTAATATATAGTACACAACCATACACAGTACGACATTTTTATAAAAATAGAATAAGAATAGAACAAGAATAGAACTGTAATTAAATAAAATAGAAGAAGAAGAAGCTCCTCCTTATGCTGTCTGTGTTGGCCTTCAGCGATTCCCTGACCACAACAGAGAGAAGAGTCCATTATTTTATGGTTGTATGATTTATAGATTTTTGGTGTATTATGTAACAACAGTTATGTAGTAACGAACTTTTTGGATTTATTATAAATATTACTATACTATATATAAATACTATATTCTTCACTAACGTATAGCTGTTCTTCCACAGTGCCGAGCTCTGTCCAGGATGTGTCCTACAAGAACATCAGCTCCACCTCTATCTTTGTGAGCTGGAATCCACCTCTGAACCCCAATGGGAAGATCACACACTACACCGTCTACATCCTCAACCTGAAAACACACAAGGCACGACAACAGGTCACGAACACCACTAACATCATCCTCACAGGTTAGAACCGTATCTTCACCACACATTAATGCTGGAATCGTTTCTGCTAATCTCTAAAGTGACGTTTCCTTCCACAGATTTGGATAAATACACACAGTATAAAGTGCGTGTGGCTGCTTGGACTGCAGCAGGCGAGAGCCCTGTGTCTGATGAGGATAACATCTTCATACTGACACCTGAGGATGGTATGGATGATAATATACACTGTCATAAAAGAGATACTCTTAAAAATACACACTGTTAGAAAATATACACTCTTAAAAGTACGCACTCCAAAAAATACACACTCTTACAAAAATACACTACAAAAATCATGAATAAATTATAATTAATTATAAATTGATTATTAGCAATTATAATTTATTCAGACAACCACTATAATTCATATATATATATATATATTATTAAAATTATAATTTATAATTTTTGAGACAGGAAATCTTCTTTACATCGTCATCATTTATTACCTCACCTCAGAGTTGTTCATATTTTTTTCATAGGCTAGTAAATGTATCATGTCATATTTTACTACAACTTATTAGATTTGGTGCAGCTGATCTTCAAATATTAAATCGTTGCCTTAGGAATCGAAATCGTATCATTTTTAGTAGAAGACCGAGGTTCACTCTTCTTGTAAAGATGTTCTGAGATGAAATCAGTTAAAATGCAGTGTCTAAGTTAAACCATTAAAGAACACATTGCTAAAAAGATTCAGCTGACTCAGTAGACCTCCTTTTTCTCTTGTCTCATGTCTCTCCCAGAGCCGGATTCTCCTCCTCACACCCTGGTGCTTTTGAACACCACGTCCTCCACAGCCACCATCACCTGGTCTCCTCCTGATAAACCTAACGGGATCATCGTCTTCTACGAGGTGACCTACAGCAACTCCACCTTCAGCTACACGGTCAACTCGACTGCTCCCAGTGTCACACTGCGCCACCTCAAACCATATACTCTCTACAACGTCACTGCGCGTGGGTACACACGACTCGGCCATGGGAATCAGACCTCACCCACGCTACAGATGCTGTCCGGGGAGGATGGTGGGTCTTTTAGTCACTAGGTGTGATTGTGAGGTGTGGGTTTGTTCTTTTTGAACCCTGCATCCTATTATAACTGCCCCAGTTTGTTGCGTATTTGCTTTCTTGGCCTCATTTACTCTTTTTTACCAGAACAGAGTTTCCTTTTTTCCTGTTTTTGTTGTGTCCATGTTGATGATTGAGTGTCTTTGTTCATATCTCACTCCACAGTGGTGGTTAATATGAAGCTTATATGAAGGTACACACTCAGGACTTTAAGAATTTGTAGTTTCAGAAGGATTTCTGTTCTTCCCTAGTCTACTAGGGGCAACATATTCATAGAAAAGTTACAAAAAAAAAATGAAACGGTTCATATCTTCAAACTAAATGTTGATATCAAACCGATTTCTGCACTCTGGGATGCCCCAAGTGCTGATTCATCTAAAAAGCAGCTCAGGTATGATCTTCAACCAGTAAAATTCTGTGTAAGGTTCTACAGCAGAAGGAAAAACACATGTCTAGAACACACAGAAAAATAGAAGACTTGTTGTATATCAGACTCACCATCATTCATTTCATTATACTGATTGAAAATGTCGCATACCTTGATTTCAGTTCCAGTGGCTGGTAAATCAGGGCCAGTTTTAGGTATGAATAATAATTTCTGTGATTTTAATTTTAGCTCAGAGAAACTTGGAAGTGTGAGATAATAGGAAACTAGAGTGTGAGGTTTTGAAATCAAATGGATGAAGTAACATACACATAATCGAAACAATTTTGCAATGTGTGTGTGTGTTTCAGTGCCTGGCAGTCCTCCATATGCTCTTGCCTATGACAGCATCAGCTCCAGCGAGGTGAACGTGTCCTGGTCGCCGCCCCTTGTGCCCAACGGAGTCATCTTGTACTACAGTGTGGAGTACTGGAACACCACACACTCTCTGAACATCACCACACACACACCGTCAGTGCTCCTGTCCAACCTGCGCAAGTACGCACGCTACCGCCTCAGCGTTCAAGCAGGCACTCGAGTCGGATTGGGGAACCACAGCAGCGAAATCCTCAACATCACCACTCTGGAGGACGGTGAGTGTGTGTGAGTGTGTGTGTGTGTGTGTGTGTGTTTTCAGGTACCTCAGGGACGCTACTAACCTGCTGTTTTGTTTATAGCCAAGCTGGATTCAGACCTGCAGACACATCGTTCCTAACTCTTTCCTACAGCTTCATCCTGAATGTTGTTCCTTTCTATTCTCTGAAAGTTCTAGAAAGAGTTTTCCTCGTCTGTTTTGCGTACACTTTTATGCAATGTATTTCAACGTCACTATTCTCACTCACTGAGCCACGGTACTTTGGCACAGTCCTCAATTTCATGTCCGTTATTCAATAAACAATGTTCTTCCTGAACGACAGTCCCGAGCTCCCCCCCGCAGTTCTTGTACTACAGAAAGTTGTCAGATGACCAAGTCAAGTTGTCATGGCAACCCCCTGAGGAGGCCAACTCGGAGATTCTGTACTACATAGTGAGGGTGTGGTGAGTGCTTTTCATTCTTTCTCCATCATTTCAGAGATTTAAAGTGACCTTAAACGACCGGATTGTTTTTATCATATATTGTAGATTATACAATGAAGTCTGGGCCAAATTATAAAAAAAGCTGGATAAAAGGGGTGTGGTTATGCATGAGACTTTATTCATTTAAATTAATACTTTTCATGCTAATGCTTTCCACTGTGCTTTCTTGTGCGTGTTTGTGTGTGTGTGTGTGTGTTAGGAACCAGAGCTCTGAGTTTGTAACCAATGTGACGGAGACGTCAGTGGTTGTCAGTGTAGATGGACCTGGATTTTATAATGCCTCTGTGAGCAGCTGGACTCGGCTTGGTGATGGAGGCAAACTGATCTACATCACCTTCAGCACATCAGAGTCGGGTACAAATGCACACACACACACACACACACACAGACCTACTACATGCTTTATGTAGTTTAAGACATTATTTTTGCTATTTCTCTGTGTGTGTGTGTGTGTGTGTGTGTGTGTGTATCTCAGTTCCTTCAGACCCCCCTCAGAACGTGTTCTACACACTGCTGTCTCCGAGAACAGTGAGACTGAGTTGGAGTCCCCCAACTCAGCCGAACGGCATCATACAGTACTACACCATTTACTACAGTGACAACATCACTATCTCTACACAGGTCTACACACACGCACACACACACACACACATTTACAATCATACACTTCTGTCTTTCACAATATACATATTCAAACACTAAACAAGTATTTCGTATGTAAATGCATTTGGATAGTAATTAGTAAGTTAATAAAAATCATGCATGAATGTAACAGTAATGCTGAGAACAACTGCAAAACAAAACCAAAGCGCAAAATAAAAATAAATTTCAAAATAGAACATTTAAAAATTAATTTTCGCAGTTAGAGATATACACATTGTGGTAATTTAAATTGCACCGTATTGCAATCACGGCACAGTCACATACTGTATATTAACAACTCTGTGTCTCTGCTCTTTCTCTGTGTAGCAAGTGCCGGCCTTGTTGCAGTGGGCGGAGCTGAATGGGCTAAGGGCGGGGCATGAATACAGGGTGTGGCTGAGCTCCAGCACGTCTCTGGGTGATGGGGGGGTGATCAGCGATCCCCTTAACTTCACCACGCCAGAGGACGGTCAGTCTCCTCACACAGACAGGGCAGGAGAGCAGCTCTGCACCGTTTTTCCAACTGTTTTCACCTCGTTTCTAAAAAAAAAAAAATCACACCAAAACACTGGGATATGCTAGGCTTGTCTGAGAATGGAGAAAATAAATCAGCTTAAATAACAATAAAAACAGATTTAGTGCAGGGTATAGATTGTGATAAATTTTAAAATGGAAAAGCTTTCATTTTTGAATGCGTTCCTGGCACTAATGATGCACAATTTACAAAAATATTAGAACATGCTATAAATGAATTTCTTGCACGTGGCCCTTCAAGTGGAACATAAGGAAAAAATCACATCTTCCAGAAGAGCTTTATACTGGTCAGAATCGTAGATCTGGAGCATGATGTACACTGAGCGAAATGTGGGAATACACCCTGGAGAGGAACCTAGTCCATCACAGGCCACCACACACATTTATAAACAGAGGCAATTTTGCAACACTAAAGCCAGTGACTGGTATGTTATAGTGATGTTGGAGGAAACTGGGGAACCAAGAGGAAACCCACATGGACATCTACATAGATAGAGGTGTACATATATATATATATACACAGAGAATAGAGATAGAGAAAGAAAGACATACAAACAGATACACATAGGTTGTAATTAAAGGAGCCACAATTTTCAGAACCCCCAGGTTTGTAGATCACAGGTTTTGGTGTGATTTTGGGTAAAAACAGAGCAGAGTTGACCCTGAAAGAGAAAAGAGATTCTCCCCTGTTGTGTGAGGCTGATGAAGTGTTTCATATCAATACATAATAATAACTCTCTCTCACTCTCTCTCTCTCTCTCTCTCGAACGTGTTTGGTTATATTTCAGTTCCTGCAGCTCCACTCCAAATGTCCAGCTGCCTGAGCTCAACTAAGCAACACACCTCTTGTCCTTGCACATGTCCTTGCACATCTTCATCACAGAATATGCAAGGATTATCTCCTTTTTCCCCCCTTCGCTTTTAATCTGTCTGTGACTCACAGCAAAACGTTTGTTCTTCGTGTCATTTTGCAGGTTGAGTCTGGAGTACAACTATTTCCAGTCGTGTAAAATGACCATAACTGCTCTTTTCCTCTCATTCGTGCACACGCGTTGCATGGAGTTTAATGCTTAATAAACATATGAAATGGAGTTTGTGAAACTGATGTGCTGTGATTATCATATGCTCATGTGTCCATCACTTTGTCTTTTGCTTGGTGTGAATATATTTATTCTGATAATAAGGAGTTACTGTGATGTTACTTTTACAAATCATATACTGTTTTTATTCGCACCGTATACTGTATTTTTTGAGAATTGTATACTGTATACACCGATCAGGCATAACATTATGACTGGTGAAGTGAATAACACTGATGATCTCCTCATCATGGCACCTGTTAGTGGGTGGGATATATTAGGCAGCAAGTCAACATTTTGTCCTCAAAGTTGATGTGTTAGAAGCAGAAAAAATGGACAAGCGTAAGGATTTGAGTAAGTTTGATGAAGGGCTAGACCACTGGATCAGAGCATCTCCAAAACTGCAGCTCTTGTGGGGTGTTCCTGGTCTGCAGTGGTCAGTACCTTTTAAAAGTATCCTTTAAGTCCTGTAAGTTCTGTAAGTCGGGAGGCAGCAAAAAGGGGACCAACACAATATTAGGCAGTTGGTCATATTGTTATACCTGATCGGTGTATATTAATAATGACACTTCAGAATGGAGAACACAACTTTAGACTTTTTAAAAGTATATCACATATTCATGTTCTTTTCTGAAACGTGTAATCATGTCTCTTGGATTAGACCCCTGATATTAGATGTCTTTCCCCCTTCCAGTGCCAAGTGATACAGTCCATAATCTCTCGGCTCAGCTGTACGGCTCGACGGCTGTAGTGATCAGTTGGGACCCCCCGCTGGAGCCCAATGGTAGAGTCTTCTACCAGCTAAGCCTGCAGGAGGCGGGCATAACCCACCCATCCATCAACCGCACGGAAAACCAGACCATTACCAAGACAACCACCGACACGGTTTTCCTTTTCACCAAACTCAGAAAGTACTTCCCCTATGTGCTACGAGTTACCCCGGCAACAAGTGCAGGCCCCGCCTTGGACCACACCTCTGTACTGCACATGAGAACGGATGATGATGGTGAGCTGCATGTAATATGTAAAGAATAAAACATTCCTCTTTAAAAACAAGCTCCTGTTTTTCTGTGTGTTAAAATATCTATAAACAGTTATTCACAAGTTCCTGAGACTTGCTATAGAAATCATTTGAACAAAAGCATTAATATGAACATGTACACTATATTGCCAAAAGTTTTGGGACACCCCTCCAAATCATTGGATTCAGGTGTTGTTTTTCAGGGGTTTGGGCTCGGCCCCTTAGTTCCAGTGAAAGGAACTCTCAATGCTTCAGCTTCATACCAAGACATTTTGGACAATTTCATGCTTTGTGGGAACAGTTTGGGGATGACCCCTTCCTGTTCCAACATGACTGCACACCAGTGACCAAAGCAAGGTCCATAAAGACATGGATGAGTGAGTTTGGTGTGGAGGAACTTGACTGGCCTGCACAGAGTCCTGACCTCAACCTGATAGAACACCTTTGGGATGAATTAGAGCGGAGACTGCGAGCCAGGTCTTCTCATCCAACATCAGTGCCTGACCTCACAAATGCTCTTCCAGAGGAATGGTCAAAAATTCCCATAAACACACTCCTTTCCTGTGGAAAGCCTTCCTAGAAGAGTTGAAGCTGTTATAGCTGCAAAGGGCGGGACAACTCCATATTACATTCAAGTGCATGCAAAGGCAGATGTCCCAAAACTTTTGGCAATACAATGTATTATGCAATCAGAACTACTATCACAGATGTTTTGCTTGTGTGTGTGTTGTGGGTTAGTACCCAGTTCAGCTCCGTTGCTGGGTGTGAGCAGGAATCTCACCTCCACCTCTATCCTGGTGTCATGGTATGCTCCGGTGGAACCTAATGGGGAGATAATCGAATACGCCGTAGTTCTACAGGGTCCCCGAGGATCTAACAGCACGTACACGGCCAATTTGCAGCTCAATCTCACACACCTCACCCCATACACAGCCTACAACCTCTCCATCTCTGCGGTCAATCGCAGGGGCATGGGACCCTCACTCATGCTGGCTCTGCACACAGATGAAGCAGGTGAGTTGAAGAGCGTTTCAGAGTTTCTAATTTATTTTCAACTCTTTTGGATGATTTATGTCAATATACTGTATAGCAATATTTATACACTCTTTAGTGTAGAAATGTGAAATAATGATTATACCAAACCAGTATGGATGATGACATCACTTTAACTAATCAAAGCTTTAAGAGGGAAATTTATATTGGGTACTTTTCTTGTCCATTTTTATTATTCTATTGTTTTGCTCAACTACAGAACACTGTTAGCATTTTCATTTAAAATTAAACAATCCTGAATTCTCCAATTTTGGTAAACAAACCTTTCTAAACATTAATAGCTGCTGTCTGGGTATATCTAGACAAACACAAAAGATACTTTCCAAACTGCCTCAAATGAAGCTCCTCATGTTAAAGCAGATTCACAAATATCTTTAGCTAGCTAACATAAACAAAATTTCCAAATAAAGCCAGCTAGTCAATTTGAAAGAAAACCTACATTTTAAAATATCTAATAAACCTTTGAGAACATGTTAAAAATAAAATGAGCTAGCTTGGAAAATGAGCTTATGAATATTAAAGAAAATCCACAAACAAAACTGGCTGGCTAGCAGTAAAGAAAACCCGCAAATAAAATTAGCTAGCTCAATATATATAAATATATATAGGCGAATAAACAGTATCTAGCTGAAGACCAATATTAAATCCCAAACTGGGGTTATACAAGGATGGCATAGTTTTACATTTATTTTTACTTTCACCTAGCATTGCATTACGTTTAGCTTGTAGGGCTAAGCTGCAAGACATTTAATTAGCAATAACCATCTGTTTATAGTGAGTTACTTCCTCCCAACAATCACTTTCAAATATTTTGGCCAGCTTGTTAGCTAGCTAAGTCATCAAATTTAATTATGTGCTTTAGTTTCTTTGCTAATTGCCTATAAAATATATGATTTAAGTCTTTTGCAAAAGGTATTTTGATTGTCTTACAGACATTTGGACTGTTTGAACTGTGACATTAGGTTTGTTCACCTGAATATTTTTCGTACCTTCCTAGCTCCGTATTAATGTTACAGCATCGCTGAACTTAAAAAGACCCACTGAGCCCTGAAATGACTTTTCTGGTCCATGAAAGAGACTTTTGTATGTGTCTAAGACTCATTATGACACATCTCATGACTGTTTTTTGATTGTAGGTCCAATGTCTCCACCAAGAAACCTGAGCATCTTTAACCACTCTTCTGACTCAGTGTGGCTCCACTGGGAACCCAGTCTGGAGCCCAATGGCGTCATTCAACATTACGGATTCAAAATAGTGGAACTGAACACGAATGCTGTTATATATCAGGTAATTTTACAGACTGTGTGTGTGTGTGTGTGTGTTGTACAGTAAAATACTGAATATTAACTACATTATCACGTCCTTTTGCTACAGAACTCCACCGGTGCTTCTACTCAGGCAGAATTGCGTGGCTTCAGACCTCATAGCTCTTATGAGATAAGTGTGTCCACTTACACCAGAGCAGGCAATGGAGACCAGTACAGTCTTCCTGTAACCTTTACTACTCGCGAGTCAGGTAGGATTCAGATGAGAGAAAGTAGGGTTCAGTGATTACAACATGGTTTCAGGATAAAAATGCAGGAGTGTTGATTATTAAGGTTTAAAGAGGATTTGATGAAGAATAATCTGTGCTTCTCATCTTAGTTCCACTAACATGGCAAGAGAAAGTAAAGAAGTAAATTTTTAATACTTTTGATTTATTTTTGTTCATACGAGGAACGAGTACTTTTTTAGTTTTAATTGGTGTAGGTAGTTTTTTGTTGTTTTGCATCGTTTATTATTTGGTATGATTTATTTTTTCCTGGTTTATTATTTATTGGTGTGGGTAATTTTTTTTTTGCTTTATTGTTTAGCAAATTTTTAAATTTTATTTTATTTTATTTTATTTTATTCTATTTTATTCTATTTTTTCCCATGTTTATTGTTTAATATGAGTAGTTCTTGTTACTTTTGTCATTTGGTGTAGATAGTTTTCATTACTTTTTCTTGTATACCAATTGGTAACAAGGTAAATTGAATTGAATTCTTTCTTTCTTTCTTTTTTGATTCTCATACTTTTGCCTTGTTCATTGTTTAATGTTAGTTTTTTTGTAATCATTGCTACATACACCAATCAGGCATAACATTATGAGCAGTGAGAGGTGACGTGAATAAGACTGATGATCTCCTCATCATGGCACCTGTTAGTGGGTGGGATATATTAGGCGAACATTTTGTCCTCAAAGTTGATGTGTTAGAAGCAGGAAAAATGGGTAAGGGAACACATGGCACCAGGATGCACTAAGGGAAGAAGGCGAGCCGGCGGAGGCAGTGTCATGCTTTGGGCAATGGAAACCTTCTGCTGGGAAACCTTGGGTCCTACCATCCATGTGGATGTTAGTTTGACACGTCACACCTACCTAAGCATTGTTGCAAACCATGTACATCCTTTCATGGAAACACTATTTCCTGATGGCTGTGGCCTCTTTCAGCAGGATAATGCGCCGTGCCACAAAGCAAAAATGCTTCAGGAATGGTTTGATGAGCACAAAAACGAGTTTAAGGTGTTGACTTGGCCTCCAAAGTCTACAGATCTTAATCCAATCAAGCATCTGTGGGATGTGCTGGACAAACAGGTCCAATCCATGGAGGCCTCATCTCACAACTTACAGGATTTAAAGGATCTTCTGCTAACATCTTGGTGCCAGATACCACAGCACACCTTCAGGGATCTAGTGGAGTCCATGCCTCGACGGGTCAGGGCTGTTTTGGCAGTCAAACACAATATTAGGCATAATGTTATGCCAGATCAGTGTGTTTACAGCTGACAATAAAACAATCAAAATCAAAATATAATGCTAAAAGATAACCAAGGCAGAAAAGAAGCAGATGATAAAATTATTCTGTACGAACTGTAAACATTTCACCTGTTAAATTTAGACTGCTTATTGTAGAACCTGCTCTGTTTTAATCAAATGATTTGAATTTAACTAAATTTAAGATTAAAAAATAATCTTCCCGTCTCACACACATACAAATAAATGTGCTGTCAAACTGTCTGAGCTTGTATATGTGGTGTGTGTTGCAGTGTCTGAGGAGGTTGGAAATCTCTCCTGTTCTGGTCTGGATTGGGATTCAGTGTATATGGAATGGATGCCTCCAGAAAACCCCAATGGAGAGATCCTGCTTTATCACATTGTTTCAGAAGATCACAGACACGAGGTGTGGCCCCTTATACTTCAAGACAAACTCGCATACACTTTCAGCGGCCTGTATCCGGACACGCTGTATGTTATCTCCGTGGCTGCCGTTAACTCCGCGGGTCCAGGGATCGAGGCCAACTGCACAGCACAGACACTTCCTGAATCAGGTACAGTCTGCTATTCTGACCACAATCTTCTAATAAATTGAAAATACAGAAAACCGTCATGAATATGATCACATTTGTTTGTCAAACCTATAATATAGCATTTTGATATGACAATAATACAGCAGATCCTTATAATAATATTCATAAAACACAACGATACAAATTATTATGGTCTTAAATGTCCGTCCGCAGTTCCTGATCCCCCGGAGTCGCTGTCTGTGGTGAATCTTAGCTCGGATGCCGTGACCCTGAGCTGGCTCAGTCCTGCCCGAGTCCCCGGTCACTTACGGGGTTACAGAGTGCACAGACAGCGCCTGGCACTAGGGTGTGACATGAAGGACGATGATTCCTGTGCGGAGAGTGAAGTTTTTCTGTGGGTAAATGCGACAGAACAGGAATCGAGGGAGGTTCGCGTAACACTGCAGCCTCTGCTTAAATACAGACGCTATCGTGTCAGAGTGGTGGCCTGGACCAACGCTGGAGCTGGACAACCTACAGAGTGGATGCACATACACACACTAGCAGGAAGTATGTCTAATACACACACTAGCAGGAAGTATGTCTAATACACACACTAGGAATGTTTCCAATTAACTGGGGAAAAAATTAGGAGCCAATTCCTCTGGTTTTTTTTACATATTCAAAGGTGAAAAGATCTGAAAATGTAGTCTACTGAAACACGCATTCAATATTTTGCCTTTTTTTATGCCAAAAATTACCCTTGTGACCAGTCTTTAACTGTCCAGCCTAATTTATTACAATACTTAATATTTTAATTATTTGAAATTTGAATGCAATTTTTTAATGCAGTGGCTTTGATGCAATCTCTCTCTCTCTCTCTCTCAGACCCTGACGCCCCACCAGTTGCTGTCTTGGCAGTTCCTTCGATCTCTGGGATGAAAATCACTTGGGATGAACCAGCAATCATTTCAGGACCCACCTCCTACCTCGTTGACGTTATTGCTGTGAGTTTTGATGGATGATGTGTGCTGATAAAAAACATTTGATAAAAAATGTCATTTTTAATCCTGCCTCTCTGCCTGTTCTCTTCTGCTTTCAGTTGGACGGCTCAGGTCGTAACACGACCTTAGTGAGGAATGCAGGAGAAATCAGGATGGTCGTCATTGAGAACCTGACCGCGTACACTTATTACTCAGTTACTGTCACTGCCTTTACCGGAGACGTGACCAACGCCCACCAAGACGGCATGGCCTCCCAGCCGGTCACTGTCCGGACGCTCGAAGGGGGTGAGAAAGACTGTGTTTTATGTAAATGTGTAAAGAGCACGATTTATGGTCGCAATTTAAATAAATCAGAACCTCTCAATACAGCAACACCCTCCAGCATAAAAAAACTTCCTTAGCTGCAAAGTTAAGGAAGTTTTTATGCTGGAGGTTGTTGCTGTATTGAGAGGTTTTCTTCTTCTTCTTCTTTCGGCTTTCTTCCTTCAGGGGTCTCCACAGTGAATCATCTCTCTCCACCTATCCCTATCTTCTGCATCCTCAACACTTACACCCACTAGCTTCATATCCTCATTTATTCCATCCATATACCTCCTCTTTGGCCTTCCTCTTTGCCTCCTGCCTGGCAGCTCCATGTCCAACATTCTCCTACCAATATACTCACTCTCCCTCCTCTGAACACGTCCAAACCATCTTAATCTGGCCTCCTTAACTTCGTCCCCCAAACGTCCAACATGAGCTGTCCATACAACATGGCCGGTCTCACCACTGTCTTGTACACCTTCCCCTTGATTCTCACCGATATTTTTCTAAGTATTGAGAGATTCTGATTTATTTAAATTGCAGGTTCAGAACATTTTGGAGACAAGTCATATGTGGATAGAGAATAAAGATATTTTTAGACTAATTTACTAAGTACGTAATGCCCCAAAGCATTAATGAGTTGATGTGAAAGGTTTTTCTCAAGGTTTCCTCCTAACATCATCTCAGCGAGTTTTTTTTTCTTGCCACTATTGCCTCTGACTGGCTCATTAGGGATAAATCTAAATTAAAATTTTAAGCTTTAGAATTTGTATTCTGAATTTGTATATTCTTATAAAGCTATGTTGCGACAATGTGACAGTGTTAAAAGTGCTGTACACATAAAATTTAATTGATACAGTTTATATCCGGTGCTGTTACTTACATTTACATTTTGCCTTACTTGCCTTATTAGTTTTTAGAGAACAGGATACTTACTGAGAAGTGGCCTCTGGAGTCTTAGTCTATTATATACACTATGCTGCCAAAAGTTTTGGGACACCCCTAAATACATGGATGAGCGAGTTTGCTGTGGAGGAACTTGACTGGCCTGCAGAGTCCTGACTTCAACCCCAAAGAACACCTTTGGGATGAATTAGAGAGACCATGCTTTCTCATCCAACATCAGTGCCTGACCTCACAAATGCGCTTCTAGAGGAATGGTCAAAAATTCCCATAAACACACTCCTAAACCTTGTGGAAAGCCTTCCCAGAAGAGCTGAAGCTGTTATAGCTGCAAAGGGCGGGGCAACTCCATATTACATTCATGTGCATCTAAAGGCAGACGTCTTATGGCAAAACTTATGGCAATATAGTGTATCTTTTATAACTGATTTGATCTGATGTGACCTTTGATGTCTGCATTTTTATTTTTTATTTTTGTCAGAACCAAAGGATCCACCCAAAAACGTGACCTTGATCATCGTACCAGAAGAAGTGACCCGTGTGTACGTAACGTTCTTACCACCGGATGTGCCTAATGGTAACATCAGTGCCTATCATGTTTATATTTACCGTGACGGACAACTCGACTTCGAGATCGGCAGCTTGCCTGTGGTCAGTAATCAGAACAAGACCATGACTGCTTCTATACAGGGTCTTAAAGGAGGCTTCAACTACAGCATACAGGTGAATTTTAATTTGCTTTATTCCACAGCGCTGTCCGATTCTTGCTCTTGGTTTTGTCCGATTGGTCAGAAGGTGTTATTAATTTTCTATAACAGCATGAGGATTCAATGTGGAAATGGTACTGTAACTCTGCTTCGTGTCAAGTTGCCGCAAAGCACTCTATTGTTGATTATTTTTCTACACCAGCATTCTTCCTCGTGTGATTATGTCCTTAAATCACACTGAGGTTTACAGTTCTCCAGTTTCGGTCCAGCAAACAGCAGAAATGTGTTCAAGGATTATATAACAGATAATATGAAATATAAGAAAATCACTTAAACACACACCTGATGCATTAAGCACAGCTGAGAGGTGTGTTTGATTTGCAGATAGCTGCAGTGAACGGAGCAGGATTTGGACCCAGATCAGAAGTTGAACTCAGCATGCCAATAAAAGGTACTGAACTGTTTTTGTCCCTGTTTTTATCTTGAGCGTCCTTTAGAAATGAATTGAACCCTATGCTACTTGTTTTAGCAGTGGCTCACATGTCACTAAATGCATGAGTGTCTCTGATCAGTGCTCTTTAAGCTTTAAAGTCAATGCAGATTCCTTCAGGATGATTCCCCAGACATCTTCTCTGTGCTTTGTTTCATTTCAGCTCCACCGATGCCCTCCAAGAAGCCAGTGGTAGCCCTGAACAGCGTAGGCGCTGTCATGGCAACATCCCAAACCATCACTATCGAGATGCCTTTGTGTTTCTTCTCGGATATAAACGGTCCTATTCACAAGATCCAGGTCATCGTCTCTGAGCCAGCAGGTACCTTTAAAACACCAGTGTGAAAATATGCAGAGAGACACAAAACAAACTTTCTTTGTGCTTTTGTTAGAATAAAAATAGATGCTTTTAAAGTTCACTTGAGTTTTCCAAAAGGAACAACGATTTGTTCTTGCTTCATAGATATTTATATTCTTGAGCCTAGTTGATAATGTGTCTTAGATAATTTAGGGAAAAAAGGCATTACCCCTAGGCTAAGTCCTCGCCTTTATGAGGAGATCAACACTGACAAGTCTGTTTTTGAAGTAGATTAGATTCTCTTAATTTAATTTAAGGCATTTCGAGTGTATTTCATCATATAGTCGTACTGTATATACTGACGGCGTTGTCTGTCTTCGGCTTTGCAGTGATGGACTACAATAATGTGTCTAACTGGAAGAGCGTCTTCCTTCACCCTACTGCCCCGTACGTGACGGATGAAGGCTTTTCAAACCCGGAGTGCTCTGAGGATCTGAGTCCTGCTGAGGATATGCTTCGCAAGAACGTACGTGCCAGGACATACGCGATAGGAGCGGAGGAAGGATGTTTCTCAGAGGAGGCGGAGATCCTCTGTAACGGGCCTCTCAAACCCAAAACGTACTATGTGTAAGTAATACACACACACACGCACACACACACTTGGGTGTCGACGAAATCATTTCACAATAGATTGTAAACAAATAACATGTTTGTCTCCTCACAACAGAAGTATTATTGTGACTCGTTACACTTTAGTTCATCATGAAGACGTCTTATTTATTTTGCAGATTTAAATTCCGTGCAACGAACATCATTGGCCAGTACACAGACTCGGAGTACTCAGACAGGGTCCGAACCGCAGGTACAGCGCTCAAAAAGTTCACCACAAGATGAAATAATAAGAGAGTGAAATATTTCTCATCATTACATCATTCTTCGTTCCATCACACAGCTGGATTGTTTCCTTTCATCCTTACAGGTTACCGCCTTCTGACCCGGGACGAACAGATCATACTTGGAGTGCTCCTGTCTTTTTTCCTGGCTTTGTTCCTGATCTTGATTATATATGCTTCTGTGAGGTAAGGCACTGAAATATTTTTCTGAAACTATAGTGTTTTTAGATGATTAATTATAAGTAGCCCATTATTCAATAAGTTAACCTTTAGTTAAATCATTAATGTGAGCTTATACCAGAATCACTTAAGGCCTCAGCAAACATCATACGGAGAAAATGAAGTTTTTCTTCCGGAAAACATGAAAATGGACGTCATGCAAATCTCCATTTCATGCACAAAGCAGATAGACAGAGACTAAACTCAATCAGCCTGTGATTGGTCGTTTCAAATGATTAGTTTTTTGATCCGATTCATTCCTGGATGCATGAAGTTGAGATCTTTTTCCTGAAAGCTGAAATCTTATTCCTTTAGTCATGGATATTGTCCTAATTTTTTTTTTTAAATAGCTGTCAGTACAATACTGGAGCACTTTTCTACAACATCCAGTATAAAATCACAAAGTAGGTAAGCTTGTAAGTTTTGTAAAGGAAGTTTCGTCCTCGCACCACCTTCACAAACGTCATCTCCACTTTAACACATCCTGAGGCCTTGAGTCAATATTACAAGAGATGCTCAAAAAAAAAGAAAAGAAAAGAAAGACTTACTAATTTAATCTTGATAGACTATGATATAAAAGAATATTTCCCCCTGCAACCAGAAGCCCTGAAGCTGTGTAAGTGTATAAAGCCTTCTTAGAGATGATTTTTATTGCTTTTATTAAAAATCTAGCTTCTTGTCCAACTGCAGGATCCATCAGAGGCAGAAGGAGGGAGGCACCTATTCTCCACGAGAAGCAGAGATTATAGAGACCAAGCTGAAGCTGGATCAGCTGATAGCGATGGCAGACATGGAGCTGAAAGAGGAGAAAATCCAGCGGTAAATCAGATGAAGTCTTTACAGGATAATAACTGGAGGACTGCCTGTAATCAGTGTCTGTTCGAATAACTAGCTTTAAAGGAATAGTGTTTTTGCTCATGATTACATGGAGATCTCCTGCTGTGGGTCAAAGTCAAGCCTTTCAGATGTCTTGCAATCTCACACTGATCAGCATAACATTATGAGCAGTGAGAGGTGAAGTGAATAAGACTGATTATCTGCTCATCATGGCACCTGTTAGAGGGTGGGACATATTAGGCAGCAAGTCAACAAAGTTGATGTGTTAGAAGCAGGAAAAATGGCCAAGAGTAAGGAGTTTAGCAAGGACCAAATTGTCATGGCTAGACGACTGGATCAGAGCATCTCCAAAACTGCAGCTCTTGTGGGGTGTTCCCGGTCTTCACTAGTCACTATCTATCAAAAGCATCCTTTAAGCCCTGTAAGTCCTTGTAAGTTACTTACAGGACTTAAAGGATCTACTGCTAACATCTTGGTGCCAGATACCACAGCACACCTACAGGGATCTAGTGAAGTTCATGCCTCGATGGGTCAGGGCTGTTTTGGCAGCAAAAAATATATGTTATAAAAAATAATGTTATGCTTGATTGGTGTACATGTGAGATCTACAGTGCTGTATGCTGTCCCATTCCTGAGTCTGGGGTTCGTCTCTTTACAGAAAATGATACCGGTTAGACAAAATCTGACGAGGATCCATTCTAGATTCATCCCAGTGAAGTAGTTGTTATTATATAGTCATATGTTCCACTTTCAATAGAATTTCTTACTACACAATACCACTCTGAATAAACTTCCTCAGGTAAGGCATCAACATGTTTCTCTGAATTAAAAGGCTGCTATTATATTTGAACAAACTTAACTAAAACACTTGCGTTCACATATCACTCCTCACTCTGCTGTATGCCCCGCCCCTTTCTTTGATTGGCAGCACAGATCCTCAGAGACTATATAATTGATTCAGACGGCTCTCACGTGCCGTTCTGACTTTAAGGCACTTTTCGGTTTGCAGAGAAGATATTTAAACATGTTCTTATTGTAATTCCTCAATGACGACAAGGCCTTATCGGTGTTCAGACACTGCTTCATGATCTGACACACTAACGCACACTTTCACCAGCTCTCTGATTCACTCACTACCCCTTGTTTTTCTCAGGTACTCCTCCTTTTTCTTTAGGAGGAAGGAGATATTTGTCATCCAGTAAGTGGTTAAAATGCTGCAGTCATGCCTGCGGATGCATGATGCATGCTCTGGTTTCTTCGTCTTTACGAATTTATTTTTCGCAATATTCCGGTGTGGTTGTGTTGCATTGTGTGTGTGTGTGTGTGTGTGTGTGTGTGGATATTCATTATTAATATAGCAGTCATTCGGGGACTGGTTATAACTTTAGCCTTCATGGACTTGGCTCCATGTTGCTGTGTGTGTGTGTGTGTGTGTGTTTTCAGTAGGTTGTTTACTATCGTAGGAGTCTCAATTGTAAATCTCACATAGGCTACATTCACACTGCAGGTAAAAATGGTTCAGTGTTTATTATTTATTTATTTATTTATTTATATCACCATTTTTTATTATTATTAATTATTTAAATCTGTATTGAACAAACACATCTGATATGCGGCAATTAAATGGCAAAAAATCTTCACATTAATGGAGAAGACATCTTCATAACCTATTAGGAATAATGTAAAAACCTTAATAGTTTTAATTTAAGTATTAATGAGTATTAATAAATAAAACATCGGTATTAAATTGAATCATTAAAGAATAATGAACTGGACGTTTGAACTTGCAGTGAGAACGTAGCTGGGGATTTTATTTTGTTCTAACATCTAACAGAAATAACCATTCTTGTATCATTTATTTATTTATGGCGCAGTTTTCTATAATATTTTCTATTAACATTTCAGGCTGCTCAGTTATAGGAAATCTCTCAAGTAAGTGATACATGAATCAGCAGTTCTCTTAACGTCTGTGAGGAAATCTGTTGAACTTTTCATGCAGTTTATAATCGTCACAATAAATCATGTGGCTTATTTTAGATGGAGTGGGTTATTAAACACTAAATCTGGTACTAATATTCCTCTTTTCTTTTTTAATGTTAATGTTCCTCTTCTGTTCGATCGCAGGCCGATCAGTAAGAAGGCTTTCATTCAGCACGTGGAGGATCTTTGTGCCAATGACAACGCCAAGTTTCACGAGGAATTTGCTGTAATTTCTTTTCTGTTATATAAATATACTGTATATGTATAAACCAATCAGGCATAACATTATGACCACTGAGAGGTGAAGTGAATAACACTGATGATCTCCTCATCATGGCACCTGTTAGTGGGTGGGATATATTAGGCAGCAAGTGAACATTTTGTCCTCAAAGTTGATGTTAGAAGCAGGAAAAATGGTCAAGCGTAAGGATTTAAACAAGTTTGACGAAGGGCCAAATTGTGATGGCTAGACCACTGGATCAGAGCATCTCCAAAACTGCAGCTCTTGTGGGGTGTTCCCGGTCTGCAGTGGTCAGTATCTATCAAAAGTGGTCCAAGGAAGGGACAGTGGTGAACTGGAGACAGTGTCAAAAGAGGGACAAACACAATATTAAGCAGGTGGTCATAATGTTATGCCTGATTGGTGTATACTGTGTGTGTGTGTAGAGATGGATGTTGCAGTATTTTTTGCGATTCTTAATTCTCTGTGTTGTAGGAACTGCCGAAGCTTCTGCATGACCTGGCAACGTCGGACGCTGACCTACCATGGAATCGCTCCAAAAACCGCTTCACAAACATTAAACCCTGTATGACACCACACACACACACACACACACACACACACACACACACACACACACACACACAGCAGTTTATGGTTTACAGAGACTTTATAACTGCTGTATAATCCGCGGGGAATAGAAAGCTCCATCACTTTGTAATCTTTTCTTGACTGTTACGCTTCAGTATAAATTCACTCTCTGGTGTGTTTTTTTCCCAGATAACAATAACCGAGTGAAGCTCCTGTCTGAGCCGGGGATCCCGGGGTCTGATTACATCAACGCTAGTTTTGTTTCTGTAAGTGTCAGAATTTTCACACCATAATGTTTTCTCTTTTTAAATGTTCATTTTTAAAGTGAACTTCTCTAATGATATAAAAACAGCTCTGAGAGTGAACTCCATAAAAGGAACATTCATTAAGTCAGTACACTGGTTAGTGTTGTGGTGCCACTGAGCTGGGGTTACTGTCTGTGTGGTGTGGCACATGTTCTCCTCATGTTCCCCTCATGTTCTCCACATGTTCTCCTCATGTCCATGCCAGACTCATGTTCCCCTCGTGTTCTCCTCATGTCCATGCCAGACCCATGTTCCCCTCTTGTTCTCCACATGTCCATGCCAGACTCATGTTCCCCTCATGTTCCCCTCATTCTCTCCTCATGTCCATGCCAGACTCATGTTCCCCTCATGTTCCCCTCATGTTCTCCACATGTTCTCCTCATGTCCATGCCAGACTCATGTTCCCCTCATGTTCTCCACATGTTCTCCTCATGTCCATGCCAGACTCATGTTCCCCTCATGTTCTCCACATGTTCTCCACATGTTCTCCTCATGTCCATGCCAGACTCATGTTCCCCTCGTGTTCTCCACATGTTCTCCTCATGTCCATGCCAGACCCATGTTCCCCTCGTGTTCTCCTCATGTCCATGCCAGACCCATGTTCCCCTCGTGTTCTCCTCATGTCCATGCCAGACCCATGTTCCCCTCTTGTTCTCCACATGTCCATGCCAGACCCATGTTCCGCTCATGTTCCCCTCATGCTCTCCTCATGTCCATGCCAGACTCATGTTCCCCTCATGTTCCCCTCATGCTCTCCTCATGTCCATGCCAGACTCATGTTCCCCTCGTGTTCTCCTCATGTCCATGCCAGACCCATGTTCCCCTCTTGTTCTCCACATGTCCATGCCAGACCCATGTTCCGCTCATGTTCCCCTCATGCTCTCCTCATGTCCATGCCAGACTCATGTTCCCCTCATGTTCCCCTCATGCTCTCCTCATGTCCATGCCAGACTCATGTTCCGCTCATGTTCTCCTCATGTTCTCCTCATGTCCATGCCAGACTCATGTTCCCCTCATGTTCCCCTCATATTCTCCTCATGTCCATGCCAGACTCATGTTCCCCTCGTGTTCTCCTCATGTCCATGCCAGACCCATGTTCCCCTCATGTTCTCCACATGTCCATGCCAGACTCATGTTCCCCTCATGTTCTCCTCATGTCCATGCCAGACTCATGTTCCCCTCATGTTCCCCTCATGTTCTCCTCATGTCCATGCCAGACTCATGTTCCCCTCGTGTTCTCCTCATGTCCATGCCAGACCCATGTTCCCCTCTTGTTCTCCACATGTCCATGCCAGACTCATGTTCCCCTCATGTTCCCCTCATGCTCTCCTCATGTCCATGCCAGACTCATGTTCCCCTCATGTTCCCCTCATGTTCTCCTCATGTCCATGCCAGACTCATGTTCCCCTCGTGTTCTCCTCATGTCCATGCCAGACTCATGTTCCCCTCGTGTTCTCCTCATGTCCATGCCAGACTCATGTTCCGCTCATGTTCCCCTCATGCTCTCCTCATGTCCATGCCAGACTCATGTTCCCCTCATGTTCCCCTCATGCTCTCCTCATGTCCATGCCAGACCCATGTTCCCCTCATGTTCTCCTCATGTCCATGCCAGACTCATGTTCCCCTCGTGTTCTCCTCATGTCCATGCCAGACCCATGTTCCCCTCTTGTTCTCCACATGTCCATGCCAGACTCATGTTCCCCTCATGTTCTCCACATGTTCCCCTCATGCTCTCCTCATGTCCATGCCAGACTCATGTTCCCCTCGTGTTCTCCACATGTCCATGCCAGACTCATGTTCCCCTCATGTTCTCCACATGTTCCCCTCATGCTCTCCTCATGTCCATGCCAGACTCATGTTCCCCTCATGCTCTCCTCATGTCCATGCCAGACTCATGTTCCCCTCATGCTCTCCTCATGTCCATGCCAGACTCATGTTCCCCTCATGTTCTCCACATGTTCTCCTCATGTCCATGCCAGACTCATGTTCCCCTCGTGTTCTCCACATGTCCATGCCAGACTCATGTTCCGCTCATGTTCCCCTCATGTCCATGCCAGACTCATGTTCCCCTCATGTTCTCCTCATGTCCATGCCAGACCCATGTTCCCCTCATGTTCTCCTCATGTCCATGCCAGACTCATGTTCCCCTCATGCTCTCCTCATGTCCATGCCAGACTCTTGTTCCCCTCATGCTCTCCTCATGTCCATGCCAGACTCAGGTTCCCCTCATGTTCTCCACATGTTCTCCTCATGTCCATGCCAGACCCATGTTCCCCTCATGTTCTCCTCATGTCCATGCCAGACTCATGTTCCCCTCATGTTCTCCTCATGTCCATGCCAGACTCATGTTCCCCTCATGCTCTCCTCATGTCCATGCCAGACTCAGGTTCCCCTCATGTTCTCCACATGTTCTCCTCATGTCCATGCCAGACCCATGTTCCCCTCATGTTCTCCTCATGTCCATGCCAGACCCATGTTCCCCTCATGTTCTCCTCATGTCCATGCCAGACCCATGTTCCCCTCATGTTCTCCTCATGTCCATGCCAGACTCATGTTCCCCTCATGCTCTCCTCATGTCCATGCCAGACTCATGTTCCCCTCATGCTCTCCTCATGTCCATGCCAGACTCAGGTTCCCCTCATGTTCCCCTCATGTCCATGCCAGACTCAGGTTCCCCTCATGTTCTCCTCATGTCCATGCCAGACTCATGTTCCCCTCATGCTCTCCTCATGTCCATGCCAGACTCAGGTTCCCCTCATGTTCTCCTCATGTCCATGCCAGACTCATGTTCCCCTCATGCTCTCCTCATGTCCATGCCAGACTCAGGTTCCCCTCATGCTCTCCTCATGTCCATGCCAGGCTCTTGTTCCCCTCGTGTTCTCCTCATGTTCTCCTCATGTCCATGCCAGACTCATGTTCCCCTCGTGTTCTCCTCATGTCCATGCCAGACTCATGTTCCCCTCGTGTTCTCCTCATGTCCATGCCAGACCCATGTTCCCCTCGTGTTCTCCTCATGTCCATGCCAGACCCATGTTCCCCTCTTGTTCTCCACATGTCCATGCCAGACTCATGTTCCCCTCATGTTCCCCTCATGCTCTCCTCATGTCCATGCCAGACTCATGTTCCCCTCGTGTTCTCCTCATGTCCATGCCAGACTCATGTTCCCCTCGTGTTCTCCTCATGTCCATGCCAGACTCATGTTCCCCTCGTGTTCTCCTCATGTCCATGCCAGACTCATGTTCCCCTCATGCTCTCCTCATGTCCATGCCAGACTCATGTTCCCCTCATGTTCTCCTCATGTCCATGCCAGACTCATGTTCCCCTCATGTTCTCCACATGTTCTCCTCATGTCCATGCCAGACTCATGTTCCCCTCATGTTCTCCACATGTTCTCCTCATGTCCATGCCAGACCCATGTTCCCCTCATGTTCTCCTCATGTCCATGCCAGACTCATGTTCCCCTCATGTTCCCCTCATGTTCCCCTCATGCTCTCCTCATGTCCATGCCAGACTCATGTTCCCCTCGTGTTCTCCTCATGTCCATGCCAGACTCATGTTCCCCTCGTGTTCTCCTCATGTGCATGCCAGACTCATGTTCCCCTCATGTTCCCCTCATGTTCCCCTCATGCTCTCCTCATGTCCATGCCAGACTCATGTTCCCCTCGTGTTCTCCTCATGTCCATGCCAGACTCATGTTCCCCTCGTGTTCTCCTCATGTCCATGCCAGACTCATGTTCCCCTCATGTTCCCCTCATGTTCCCCTCATGCTCTCCTCATGTCCATGCCAGACTCATGTTCCCCTCGTGTTCTCCTCATGTCCATGCCAGACTCATGTTCCCCTCGTGTTCTCCTCATGTCCATGCCAGACTCATGTTCCCCTCGTGTTCTCCTCATGTCCATGCCAGACTCATGTTTCCCTCGTGTTCTCCTCATGTCCATGCCAGACTCATGTTCCCCTCGTGTTCTCCTCATGTCCATGCCAGACTCATGTTTCCCTCGTGTTCTCCTCATGTCCATGCCAGACTCATGTTCCCCTCGTGTTCTCCTCATGTCCATGCCAGACTCATGTTCCCCTCGTGTTCTCCTCATGTCCATGCCAGGCTCTTGTTCCCCTCGTGTTCTCCTCATGTCCATGCCAGACTCATGTTCCCCTCGTGTTCTCCTCATGTTCCCCTCGTGTTCTCCTCATGTCCATGCCAGGCTCTTGTTCCCCTCGTGTTCTCCTCATGTCCATGCCAGGCTCTTGTTCCCCTCATGTTCTCCTCATGTCCATGCTAGGCTCTTGTTCCCCTCATGTCCATGCTAGGCTCTGGCTCCATTTTGACTGTGATCTGAATAAAGCGCAAATGATCAGAGGGGAATGTTTCAGATCTTTGGAACAGTCTCACACACACACACACACACACATACACTCTCTCTCTCTCTCTCTCTCTCTCTCTCTCTGTCTTACACACACATACACTCTCTCTCTCTCTCTCTCTGTCTCTGTCTTACACACACATACACTCTCTCTCTCTCTCACTCTGTCTCTGTCTTACACACACATACACTCTCTCTCTCTCTCTCTCTGTCTCTGTCTTACACACACACACACACACACACATACACTCTCTCTCTCTCTCTCTGTCTCTGTCTTACACACACATACACTCTCTCTCTCTCTCACTCTATATGTCAAAATTGCCATCACATATCAGTTGGAGAATATACATCAGTAGAATATACATCATGTATGCCGACAAAAAGTCAGGACAAGTCTGAGAACACAGACTAGAGATTGGTCTGATTCTGCTTTGCACTAAACCTCCACTGAAGACTTAAACAGTAGACAGATATTTAAATGAGGTGCTGAGGAAACTTCATCACTAGTAGAGGAAATTGATTTTAAATTATTTAGGAAGTGGTCACAGCTTCCTCCTAAACTGGATTTCATAAATTTATTTAATTAGTACATTATGCAGAATCCAAACTACATGTAGTGAGCATACATAGAGAATAAAAACTTTTTTGGGGGATAAATAGAAATAAAATGAAATTATTTTTAGGTGAATATTAATTAAACATTGTGTATTTGATTTTCTTACAATTTCTGTATAATATAATATTGTAACCTCATTTTTATTTCATTTGTAAATGAATATTCCCCGCACTCCCCTCTGCAGGGTTATCTGTGTCCTAATGAGTTTATAGCCACTCAGGGGCCTCTTCCCGGCACCGTGGCTGATTTCTGGAGAATGATTTGGGAAACCAGGACCAAAACCATCGTCATGCTCACCCAGTGCTTTGAGAAGGGTCGGGTACGAGCATAAAACCGAACTGCCGTTCACCACATATCATTAATTGTTTATTTCCCTCCAGTCAGCATGATTAATCCTGTTGTTGCCTCTCGGTGCAGATTCGATGCCATCAGTACTGGCCGGAAGACAACAAGCCAGTCACTGTGTTCGGTGACATCATCATCACAAAGCTGACAGAGGACGTGCATCCTGACTGGACTGTCAGAGCGCTCCGAGTAGAGAAGGTAGAGAAGAAGAGTAGAGAAACTATAGACACATTCAACACACACACACACAATTCTTTCTTGATTTTCACTGATTTCTCTTCTGCTGTCTTCCTTTTATACCAGTGTAAACAATTACTAATATTTATTTTTTTCTTTTACATTTCATCTGTTTATATTTACATTTGACTGCTTCACACATTTATTTATTTTTTATACACTTCTTTTGTGTATCACTTTCATCATAGCCTTCTGATTTGTTCATAAATAAGCACCAAATTTAATCCTCCTTAATTAGAAAAAGTACTGCATTCTGGAGCTCTCAGTATCAGTGCATGACATTCATCAGGACTGATCCTCGTTTTATTTCTCGATAATGTATCAGCTTCTGTTCACACATGATCTCGGGATTGTGATTCTAGCTTGCGCACACTAAACCCCATTCGTATGCGTTACGGTAAATGACCATGTACACGTGTGATTTCTGCCTCCAGCATGGCGACTACTTGGTGGTGCATCACTTTAACTACACGTCCTGGCCAGAGCACGGGGTTCCTGAGTCCAGCTCTACGTTAATCCAGTTCGTCAAAGCCGTCAGGTCCAACAGAGGCCACGACAACACAACCATCGTAGTGCACTGCAGGTCAGCTATGTGTGTGTGTGTGTGTGTGTGTGTGTGTGAATAATCCTCCCAATTTTGGGGTCTGCTCTACCATTAAGTCTGGAATGATTTTTTTCAGTATTATATATACTCCTACATCTCAAATACAGTGGAACAATTTCATTCATTCTGGAGGTGAGATCACTTAAGGTGAAAATTTGTATTGTGAAGCGAATTTTCCCATAAGAAATAATGTAAATGTAGATAATCCGTTCCAGCCTCCCAAAAATATGACCAATGAGAAGCATATGTAAACTGTATGGCTGCTTACAAAGTACTGACCCAAGCCAAGCATTCCATGTCAAGGGTCCTCACAGGAAGTCGTGCCACCAAGCTTGGGCTAATAATAGAACAGACCGCCCACTCCACCGATCTGTCAACAAAAAAATTCATGTAGCTTTTGAACACATGCCGAAAGTAACGTCGGTATCGTGGGCTGGCTGTGACTGAAAAATAAATCGTAAAATTTATAAACTCGCTTTGGTTGGCTTCGCTTGGCTTTCCACCGACACAGACAAATTTTGAACGGCTCCTGGACACACGCGCAACTTAGCCGCCATTCATATGATAAAAATGCTTCATAAGCTGATACAAATTCTTTGCAAAATTTCAATTCTTAAGGTGAATATTCGTAAGGGAGGACATTCGTATGCTGTAAGTTCCACTGTACATGATTCTGATATGATTCTGGTGTGAAGCCAAAATCATTTGTGGAAAGCGCAGTGTTATGTTATGAGTCCAGAATAATGACTCCACACTGATTCCAGCATAAATAAGGATGTTTAATATGAAGCTAATATCCAGTTTAGTGTTTTTTTCCACACAAATGTTTGTATCTTCAAAGTAAATGCTGATATCAAACCCATTTCTGCTCCCTGAGATGCTCCATGTGTTGTACAGCAGGATATTATTAGAACTTACCGAAGGTTCAGATCTGATTTCCAACACAGTCATTGGTAGGATGACTGAGGAAGGGCACAGAGTATGTGTAACGTGTGTGTGTGTGTGTGTGTATGTGTGTGTACAGTGCTGGCGTGGGCAGAACAGGAGTTTTTATAGCTCTAGACCACCTGATTCAGCACGTCCGAGACCACGACTTTGTGGACGTGTACGGCCTGGTGGCAGAACTGCGCAGTGAGAGAATGTGCATGGTGCAGAACCTGGTTAGTCTCTCACACACACACACACACACACACACACACGAACACACACACTTCTCTCTTCTCTCTCTTTCTTTTCTCTCTGAATCTCATACACACCGTTTCACACACTCTTTCATAAACACACACACACTCACACTCTTACACACACACACATACACACATGCTTTCTCTCTCGATCTTCTCTCTGTCTCTCATACACACACACACACACAGTCTCACACACACACACATTCTCTCTCTCTTCTCTCTGTCTCTCATAAACACACACACACACTCCCACACTTTCTCTCATACACACTCACACACACACTCTCTGAAAAAGCCGTGTATAAATGAACCCTGGTGTTAATATCAGACTCGTTGTTCCGCAGGCTCAGTACATGTTTCTGTATCAGAGCACTCTGGATCTGCTGACCAGCAAAGGTAACAGTCAGTCCATCTGGTTCGTAAACTACTCTGCGTTGGAGAAAATGGACTCGCTGGACGCTATGGAAGGTAAAATACAGTCACAGAAATATGTTAATTACAACTAAAGAAATTCTGCAGTGTGTCTCGTTTAATGAATCCATGCAAAATTATTAATAATCATTGGTTTTGTTTTTTTCAGGTGATGTTGAGTTGGAGTGGGAAGAGACGACAATGTAAGAGCTCGGAGTTTTACGCATTACGACCCTGAGTGAGGATGACTGGGGCCCTGCGGTCAAACACTGGGCAAACACCAGGGACTTAATGAAGCCCACAGTTTGCACACACATGCAGTGTGTTTGTGAGTGTGTGTGTGTGTGTGTGTGAGTGTGTGTGTGTAAGTACAATCACCTCAGCCCTTCCTGCTCATGTCATTAACTCATTGAAATACTTGAGAAACAGCACAGTGTACTGAAATATCCAGCTAGAGGATTATAAGAGGCTGCTTTTTCTTTTTCATTTCCTTACATTTCCTGAATGAAAGAAAGAAAGAAAGAAAAGGGAGGGAGGGAGAGAGGAAGGAAGGAAGGAAAAGGAAAGGACCTTTTAAAAGAAAGAAAAAAGGAGAGAGGGAGGGAGGAAGGAAGGAAGGAAGGAAGGAAGGAAGACCTTTTGAAAGAAAGAGGAAGGAAGGAAGGAAGGAAGGAAGGAAGGAAGGAAGGAAGGAAGGAAGGAAGGAAGGAAGGGGGAAAAGAAAGAAATTTTCTATTAAGTTCTAAATGATTTTCTTTCCAAGTTTTATAAACTTCTTTTCTTTAAAGAAAAAAAATAAGAGAAAGAAAACAAAGTCCCTTATAGATAGAAAGAAGTTTAATAACATTAGAACCTTACTAAACTTTTTTTTTTCCAAAAATTTGAAACTCCTTTTTCTCTATTGAACTTAAAAAATATTATAAAAATTTAAATATTGTAAAGTGTAAAAATGTAATATATATATTCAATTATAATATTCATAATAATTTACGCTGAGTTAAAGGCAAGAATTTTTTAAATTTTCCAAAACGTTTTATTATTCTGTCACTCCTCTCTCTTTTTGTTTCACAGGTATCGTGTAATTTATTTATTTTATTTATATATTCAGTATGTTACACAGCAGCGGGTGAAGAAGCAGCACTTGCTATTTTAATTTGTTCCTCATTTATTTATTTATTTATTTTCATACATTTTTACGCCAAACGAGTGTTTATATCAGGAGCTATAAATATACCGGATATTTTTGAGTGTATATTTTCAAATGAAACAGTATTTGAGTTTTAAATAAATGTGGGTTTTTTTGTCTGGATTTTGCAGTCCAGTCCTTGTCCCTGCTTCACCTCAGGACTTCAGGCTTTCAGTAGAATAATCAGAATATGTGAGTAATTTTAACTTCCAACCATGAAACAGGAAGAAGGAGAAATGAAAGTGGAGGACAAAGAAAGAAAGAAATACCTTGTGAGAAGAAAGAAAGAAAGAAAGAAAGAAAGAAAGAAAGAAAGAAAGAAAGAAAGAAAAGAAATACCTTGTGAGAAGAAAGAAAGAAAGAAAGAAAGAAAGAAAGAAAGAAAGAAAGAAAGAAAGAAAGAAAGAAAGAAATACCTTGTGGGAAGGAAGAAAGAAAGAAAGAAAGAAAGAAAGACCTTGTGGGAAGGAAGAAAGAAAGAAAGAAAGAAAGAAAGAAAGAAAGAAAGAAAGACCTTGTGAGAAGAAAGAAAGAAAGAAAGAAAGAAAAAAAGAAAGAAAGAAAGAAAGAAAGAGAAGAAATACCTTGTGGAAAGGAAGGAAGGAGGAAAGGAAGGAAGGAGGAAAGCAAGAGGTACTATTTAAAACAAAAAGAGAAGAAATAACTCTTGAGAATGGAGGGAGGGAGGAAGGAAGGAAGAAAAAAGAAATGATGAAGGCAAATTAAACTAAAACACAAACAAAAGAAAGAAACAAATGAACCTTTAAGATCTAAATGATTTTCTCACTAAGTTTTATAAACTCTTAAGGAAACATAAGAGAAAGAAAAGAGAGGAAGAAGAGTTTTCTCAGTGAAGAAGGTTATTGTGTTGTTTCCCTCGCGGCTCTGAGGCTTTATTGCAGCTTGTTGAGATCAGGACAGATTTGTGGGACAGTGTGTGCGAGAGCTGCAGTAAAGCCCACTGCACTACAGAGCTGAAGACCAGAGGGTTTCGAGGTTCCTCAGCCTCTCACCCAGTGTGTGCTGGGATAGGCTCCAGCAGATCCCTGTGACCCTAATTAGGTATAGGAAATGGATGGATTTTATTCAAAACACAAACACACACCCGAAACCCCTGAACAGAACACAGCAGCCGACGTGATACCAGATAAATTTTATTCCCGTTCCCGGAAAACTTCACAGAAAGCCGTCTGATCCATAAATCCATAGCAATAAATAAACTCTCACATTCTTTGCTGTTTCGTTAGAATTTCTGTGCTGACACACAGAATGACATCGTTGCTAATCTCCTGCTATACAAGTAGACAAAATATGCAACTAGCAATGAATAATTCTACGTAATACATACTCGTTAACGTATCACCCCCTGATCCCCGATTAAACCAAAAAAATATTTGAAAGCATCTAAAATATACTTCTGAAGTCTCGGTTGAATCATGTGCCTGTTATAGAGCTATGCATATTCATGTTCATAGGCAGCTTTTATATGACATGCAGTACAGCAAACAAGAATGTTCAAGAGGCGCAAAAACGTGAGCCACAAGGAAATTCAAACACAAAGCTATTTTCAGTGTGAAAACGAAAAGTATTGGCACCTCCTATGAATCCTGGATGCAGAAAGGAATGCGGTTATGATTGTGTGATACGGCAGGAGTAATGCTCTCAGTGGCTCATCATACACTAAGTTGCCAAAAGTTTTGGGACATCTGCCTTTACACGCACATGAATGTAATATGGAGTTGTCCCGCCCTTTGCAGCTATAACAGCTTCAACTCTTCTGGGAAGGTTTTCCACAAGGTTTAGGAGTGTGTTTATGGGAATTTTTGACTGTTCCTCTAGAAGTGCATTTGTGAGGTCAGGCACTGATGTAAGATGAGAAGGTCTGGCTCACAGTCTCCGCTCTAATTCATCCCAAAGGTGTTCTATGGGGTTGAGGTCAGGACTCTGTGCAGGCCAGTCAAGTTCCTCCACACCAAACTCCATGTCTTTATGGACCTTGCTTTGTGCACTGGTCTACACTCATGTTGGAACAGGAAGGGGTCATCCCCAAACTGTTCCCACAAAGCATGAAATTGTCCAAAATGTCTTGGTATGAAGCTGAAGCATTAAGAGTTCCTTTCACTCGAACTAAGGGGCCGAGCCCAACCCCTGAAAAACAACACCTGAATCCAATGATTTGGAGGGGTGTCCCAAAACTTTTGGCAATATCATGTAAGTACTTACAGTTTCATTAATATTATGTTATTTAAAAAAATACACCCTGTATGCTCAGTTTATGACCAGATTATGGATATAAAGACTCTGCATTGCTAAAGTGAAGGTGATGAAGTTATACTTTTGTTGTAATGTGTCATGTTAAGGCCTCGCTTTAACCTGCAGTACTGTAACTGTCATGTTATCACTATAAGTACTTATAAGGACTTATGCCAGTCAGTATAAATATGTGATTACAATGTTATAATGAACATTACTCTTCATAAAAGCTTATATTCTTACTGTACAATGTACAATGTTTCTATGCCATGCTATTTATTTATGCACAGGATTCACAGGAAGTCACACTTGTATCTTCTTAGAAGCCCGAAAGGCAAAGCAAAATGAGACCAAAAAAGAAATAAAAAAACGTCTGGTTTATACTGAGTAGCAATCACACAGTAAAACACTACACAGGCACCCTAAAGAAACTGCCACTAGAAAGATAACGATACCATCCAGGGCCTAGCAGATGTTGGGGCCATAAAAGGTGAGAATGTCTATTATACACAGATGCTGGAATGTTTTATTACAGCTGTTAGCATTAACTGCTGTAACGTAGCCTGGGCACTTTGTTCCTGCTTGAATGGTGAAGAACGTCTCCAAACATTCAGGGTCTCATGAATGAAACTAAAGCCCTGTAATGAAACACTGCAGGTAGTTAGACCTATGCATAAGTGCATATAAATGTGCCTTAATCAGGGTGTTCACAGGGATCCTGAAGCTATTTAAAACACTTTTTCACTGCTGCTTCAGACCTCAGAAATAAATACAGACACACGCACTGTTCAGATGTTGAGCAGGGCGGAGTTTGCCCGGAGGCGTGTCTTAGTTATGAGCGTATTTATTTCTTAAATTTAGATTTTTGGAAATTTATGTTTTTATTATGTTTAGCGTCATATTAAAGGGAAGGAGGGAGGAAGGAAGGAAGGAAGGAAGGAAGGAAGGAAGAAAGGCCTTTTTTCAAGAAAGAAAGAAAGAAAGGCCTTTTTTCAGAAAGAAAGAAAGAAAGAGGAAGTAAGGTAGAAAGGCCTTTTTTCAAGAAAGAAAGAAAGAAGGAGGGAATGAAGGAAGGAAGAACTTTAGCAAGAAAGGAAGAAAGAAAGAAGAAATACCTTGTGAGAAGAAAGAAAGGAAGAAAGAAATACCTTGTAGGAAGGAAGGAAGGAACTTTAGCAAGAAAGAAAGAAAGAAAGACGTATGCGCTATTCAGAAGATTAACAAGACTAGGGCGGAGTTTGTCAAAAGCAGAGGCGTGTCTTGGTCATTTTTTTTTCTTAAATTAAAATTTTTGCAAATTTATGTTTTTGGTTATAAATATACTTAACTATGGAATACAGTTTAAGGCCAATGTCAAAAACATAATTTAGAGAATTATTAATTAAATAATATTGTCTTCATCAACAACAACAACAACAAAACTCCTCCCACAGAGGACATCAGCGGAGATTCAGCTTAATCTGAGACTCTGTGAGGAGTGACCTGCTAAAGATATAGTTATTAATTAAATTAGTGTCATCTTTAAGAGTAGAAGATGAGTGTTTGGTCAGCTTATCCTTCAGTCCATGGACACGTTTTCTGGACTAGAGAGGGAACTAAATTTACAGAAACATCGCTATTATTTTATTATTTTATTCATTCAGCTGCTCAGAGCAATCGTATTGGCACTGAGCAGGAAGAAGTTAAAATTAGCAGGAAGAAAAAAGCGAAAATATACCAGAAATACCAAACCTGATATGAACAAAAACAATGATATTTAATTCAGTGTCGAGTTTAAGTTTTATTCTTAATCCAGGGTCGTTTTTTTTTTTTTAATGATGCGTTTTAGAGTGAAAGGAAGTCCAAGATGGATCGATCAGTTCTGTTCATTAGTAGATTGCAGAGTAATTGAAGAGCCTGTGGACACCCTGTTTAATAAAACATGTTCACCCTTGTGTAACTCTAATCTAAGCCATGTTGTACAGTCCTGAACCATGTGTCTAACACCAACACTGCTAACGTCGTAACGCTGTACGTTACAGGTCGTAAGAAAGTCTGATGCTAATGTTGCAACTCTGTGGAAATTGCTCTATAAACCCTTAAAGAGATAAAAGTAGAGGGAAAAGAACATCTGACAAAACTAGCTACTCTGTATCTAAAATACTCATTTAGAGGACACGAGGCCCCGATTGTGAGATGTGATTATTTATACAGGACGGAGCCGAGTATAAAAGGAGTGTATTCGTGTGTGTTTTGTCAGAGAGAAAAGAATATATTACCGTCTGTGGTCATGTGGATTTGAATAGAAAAGGTACAATGGGAACTGATACACTTGAATATAAGTGTGTGTGTGTGTGTGTGTGTTCAGACTAGACTGCGTGTCCCACTTGAATACCTACGCTGACTGAGCAGGTGTTGTGGAGGGGGTGGAGTCGGAGGGCAGAATTGGTGTTTGTGGTGATAAGGAGGCGGTGGAGGTGGCAGGGGTGGCTGCTTTGCTCCGCCTTCCCTCGTGCGGGTCGGAGTGGACACAGCCGACTGGATTAACCGCTGTCCGGGGTTTTGGCTCAGGAACGTCTCTACGTGTCCGCGGCCTGCCGAGTCCATGACGATCACCTTGTCGATCTGCTGGCACTGGATGAGCGTGTCAGGGGAGATGTTAAGGACGGAGCTGGAAGCCGGGCTAGGCATGATGGCCAGCTGAGGCTGAGAAGTGGGCGGAGCCGGAGGAGTGCTGACCTGGTACGTTCGGAGCCTGTGGTGAATTGACACCTAGTTTAGGAACAGCCAGAAGCAGGAGGAAGCGTTATCAGCCTGGCCTGCGGTGCTCGGGCGGCCCTCCGGTGCGGACAAGAGACAATAAGGCCGCGCCATGGGGCATGCAGGAGCACACACACACACCGACGTGACGTTCAGTGTGCTGGGACATCCTGCAGCTATCACACCCCTCCTGATTTATTGCCCCGACTTATACCTTAATCAATCTGTTACAACAGTTAACCTCTTTAAATGATCCATTTAACCCTTATATTCTGTACAAGACAAAATGTTTAGTCATTTTAACTTTCCTGAAGGTGATGAAAGAAACATTTTAAGTGACTAACTGGTGAAATGCATTAGATATGAACAGCTAACATACCTCCCCTTTTGATAAAAAGTGGGCAGAGATGCTCTAATATAGAGCTTCACTCTTGCTAATGAGCTAGTTTATAGTTTTTGAATGAATCAGCATTGTGTAGCCATTCTGTAAAAGTCAAGTAACTAAACTAAGCTCCTTCAAAAGGGGTTCCTCAAAGGTTCTTTTAATAGTAAAGTGTTAGGTTTCTACTTGTTAATCAAATACTTGTAGAAGCTGATTAAATGTATAATATCAGATAAGAATATGAGAAGTAAGGTATACAACATGACTCGATGAGGAAATTCATCAACAATGGTGTGGTATAATAAGGCAGAGTTACAGTTAACACTCCAAAGTTGATTATTTTTCTGTTTTATTCCACTGAAATTTGCAAATGACTCTAAGTACCCCATTATTTACCCCTGTCATATAGTAGAATGTTGTTGTTTTGTGTCTATAAAATGCCTAAAATGTTGGTTCATAGGTACAGAACATTAGGGTTAAATTGTTAAAAAGCATTAACAAGAAGCACATCCAATCTAATCTACATATCTAATCTTGCATTAGGGGTTAGGGGTACTGGGTGTGAGCATGGGGTATTGGGAATGGGCTACAGTCTGGAAATGCTGCACTGGGAGGGTTGTGGGTGTTTGGCTGAGGACGAGACACCGAGGGCCTGGTGTCTCTATAATTATAATATACAGTGAAGGACACAGTGGGATTTGAGGCCAAAAGTCAAAGGGGGTTGAGGAGCTGGGGTAAAGTGGGACAATAGGAGCTAAGCAAACTTTATAATGTCTATAGGATTACATGCTAATAGCAAAGACGCAGACAAACACGTGTGTAGTCAATCGATACGAACCTCCACTGCGTTGCTTCCAGTCTTGTCGTAGAAATCGTGGTCTCCTGGAAATCACAAATATTACTGTATGATCAGGTCTTTATCAGGATAGGATGTCAGATTCTGTGTGTGTGTGTGTGTGTTAGTATACCTGCAGGAGATATTGGTCTTGAATGCATCTCCAGCTGGCTGCCATTGTTCTGAGCAGGTGTTCTTGTTGCCTGCTGCCTCTCTAATTCCCCTGAGAAACACCACACACACACACACACACACACACACATCAGTCATGCCAGAAACTTTTCTGTGAGTATATGTTTTAAAAAAAACACTTCATGTAACTGACATTACATTCGATACGGATCTGTTCCATCTCAGCCACCTCGGCGATGCTCTCCCGCAGATCCTCCACGAACTTCAGCAACTCCTCCAGATTCTGCGAGCAGAAATTCACCACCTGCTTCTTCTCCGACGAGAACGGAGACAGGATGGTAATACCATGAGGATAATCTGCAGGAGAAAGCACACACTGACGTGAATAGATATTTTACTGGACTGCTGACTTTAAATGAGCACTCGGCTTGCGTAAGTATTGGCACCCTTGAATCCCTGTAGCGTTAAATTGAGTTAAATCAGATATTATATCTGTGTGTGTACAAAATAAACAATAATATTAAACCTGGCATGGAAGATCAATCTTGTTTGCAAAATTATTCACAGGGAAAAAAATATAAAATTTAGGATTGCTTAAGGATTAACCCCAACTGCTGTTAAATTAAATTTGTTCTGTTGTCATCAGAGATTATATAAGTATTTGTGCAACTTGCTCCCTGGTAACGTCCTGGAAAGCCCTAGATTTTGTTAGAGATTAGATAATGTTAGAGATTAGACTAAACAGGCAGGATTATGAGGTCTAAAAAACAAGGTCAGAAATCAAGTTCATTACTATGAAACTATGAAAAGAGTAACTTAGGATCCACAGCTAAGATGAGAGAAGCTGTCCACAGGAAGTTGGACATAAATGTTAGAGACGTGTAGAAAAATGTCCTCTGGTACCAGAAGACTAAACTTGAGCACTTGATAACACCATCCCACTAACATCCACAAACTGGACAAGCGTAAGGATTTGAGCGAGTTTGACGAGGGGCCAAATTGTGATGGCTAGACTACTGGATCAGAGCATCTCCAACACTGCAGCTCTTGTGGGGTGTTCCCGGTCTGCAGTGGTCAGTATCTATCAAAAGTATCCTTTAAGTCCTGTAAGTATAAAGGCCAACCTCACAACTTACAAGACCTAAAGGATCTGCTGCTAACATCTTAGTGCCAGATACCACAGCACACCTTCAGGGATCTAGTGGAGTCCATGCCTTGATGGGTCAGGGCTGTTTTGGCAGCAAAAGGAGGGGGACCACCACAATATTAAGCAGGTGGTCATAATGTTATGCCTGATCTGTGTAGGTTAAATACAATGGAATAAATCTGTGTATAGTTGTATATCAGGTTTGTGTATAGTGTATATGGACTTACACTCATTTTCAAACATGTGGAACTGCATCCCCAGCAGACCCATGGCTTTACAGAACACGTATGTTGCTACACTCTTCTTCTTGGGACACAGCTTCAGTATCTGACACAGAGAACACACTCTTAATCCATGTAACCGTGTGTTTGTGTACATACGGCTGTGTGTAAAGACAGTGGATGTCAACTCTAACACAGATAACGTATAGCGTGTGGGATGCAGTGTCTATTAGAGTGATCTATACTGTCCTAGATGGTGTATTTTTAATAAAAAGGTCACAAACATTTCTCAGTACAGTACATATCCATTCCTTAGACCTCCCAATTCTAGATGATTTAACTTGCACCCTTTTCTTGACATTTCACCAAAAATGTTAATACAGGCGGTTGTTTTTTTAGGTACTGTATTACGTGAGCATGTTTTAATATCTTGGTGAGGAGGAAAAGTCTCCATGAACACTGGAATATCTGACATTTTTGACCTTATGTGGACAATTATGCACTTTTAATTTTAAAATTCTAAACAATTAAAGGACCGAAGGTTTTATTTTTAGATTTATGTATAGCAGTAGGTGTGCACTGATCATTAAATGTCAACAGAAGGTCCTCACGAGGATAGTAAGACCCGCATGTTTGTGTGTGTAACACAGAGTAACCCACCACAATGAGGTCATTGAAAAGGAACACCTCTCTCTGATGGGCTGCTTGTTTCTGTGGCTTGTTCACGTCGCTGACCTCATAAAGACGACTGCAGCACACCAGCCTCCGGTGAGGCATGGACAGGATCTGAGGAAATGAGGAAAAGTGAAAAGATCTATTACACAGAAATATTATGAAGCACGTCTCTGACAGTTAGAGAACTGATGAAAGAATGAAGGAAGAAAAACAGGAGTGAGAGAAAGAAAGAAAGAGAAATAGAGAAGTGTGAAAGAAAGAAAGAAAGAAAGAAAGAAAGAAAGAAAGAAAGAAAGAAAGAAAGAAAGAAAGAAAGAAAGAAAGAAAGAAAGAAAGAAGGAAGAGACATAAGTCAAAAGAATGAAGAAAAAAATTGGAAAAGAAGGAAAGAGAAAGAAAGAAAGAAAGAAAGAAAGAAAGAAGGAATGAATGAATGAAGGAAGAGAAATAAGTTAAAAGAATGAAGAAAAACTATGGAAAAAGAAAGAAAGAAAGAAGGAAAGAAAGAGAAAGAAAAAAGGAAGGAAGGAAGAGAAATAAGTTAAAAGAATGAAGAAAAACTATGGAAAAAGAAAGAAAGAAAAAAGAAAGGAAGGAAGGAAGGAAGAGAAATAACAAGTTAAAAGAATGAAGAAAAACTATGGAAAAAGAAAGAAAGAAAGAGAAATAAGTCAGAAGAATGAAGAAAAAATATGGACAAGGAGAGAATCAGAAGCTATCGAAAGGAATGGAGGGAGTATGGAAGGAAGGTAGGAAGGAAAGAAAGAAAGAAAAAGAAAGAAAGAAAGAAAGAAAACACGGAAGGAATACAATATTATAAAGCACATGTCTGAAATCAGACCGCCCCTTTAATGCTGATAAAAAGAAAATAAAATCACCTCGAGAGAAAAGAGAGAAATAAAGAAGGACAGAATGACACTTGGAGCTGGGTTTAGAGATGAAGTCGACTTTACGCTGCTGCATTCATGTCACTCGGAAACTTCAGTAAGTGGATCCTTTCACCTTCTGTATCTCCCTCAGTCTCAATCAATCATTACATACAATCCATGAATATGATACACAGGGTACTGAGAAACCCTGAAGTTCCATAGACTGTTTGTTATTTAACACTTAAAGGTACAACGTGTAAAAGAAAACATGTTTCCTAACCTGTAATAATCACATAATTTCAAAGATTCCTCTAAACTCAGATTCGCTCTGTTGATACACAATAAACCATGTCAGTCTTCTGCTTTAATTTTTCTTCTGGCCCTGAAATTGGCTCTGTGCCCAAGCTGGAACAGAGCTGCTCAATGTCATGTTTATTCATTTCCTTTAAATGTGTGACTCCTCTTAAATGGCTGAATGTAATGAATGAGTCAATACTTTATTGATATCAGCGTTATGTTTTCAGTAACATAAACAGAAACAAGATGCAGAATCGTGTAATTAATGCTAGAAATGGTCACATGGGTCTGTATTCTGCTCCTGATTGGATGATAGACTCACTGTCTTCATTCCCTGAATGCTCTGCTCCACCCTGGTGACGTAGGTCACATGGTCTTCGTTGGAGCGGAGCTCGCGCTGTTGGATGCGCTCGTAAATGCCAGCCACCATCTCCCGCGGAATATCCGCACCGTCGTCCACCCCTGAGAGAAGTAGAGTACAGAAGGGATTAGTGTGCACTTCTGTGTGAGAGAGAGAGAGAGAGAGAGATAGAGAGAGGGAGGATATCTCACATACATACACTATATTGCCAAAAGTATTCGCTCACCTGCCTTGACTCGCATATGAACTTAAGTGACATCCCATTCCTAATCCATAGGGTTCAATATGACGTCGGTCCACCCTTTGCAGCTAAAACAGCTTCAACTCTTCTGGGAAGGCTGTCCACAAGGTTTAGGAGTGTGTTTATGGGAATTTTTGACCATTCTTCCAGAAGCGCATTTGTGAGGTCACACACTGATGTTGGGCGAGAAGGCCTGGCTCTCAGTCTCCGCTCTAATTCATCCCAAAGGTGTTCTATCGGGTTGAGGTCAGGACTCTGTGCAGGCCAGTCAAGTTCATCCACACCAGACTCTGTCATCCATGTCTTTATGGACCTTGCTTTGTGCACTGGTGCACAGTCATGTTGGAAGAGGAAGGGGCCAGCTCCAAACTGTTCCCACAAAGTTGGGAGCATGGAATTGTCCAAAATGTCTCGGTATGCTGAAGCATTCAGAGTTCCTTTCACTGGAACTAAGGGCCAAGCCCAGCTCCTGAAAAACAACCCCACACCATAATCCCCTCCACCAAACTTTACACTTGGCACAATGCAGTCAGACAAGTACCGTTCTCCTGGCAACCGCCAAACCCAGACTTCGTCCATCAGATTGCCAGATGGAGAAAGCGCGATTCGTCACTCCAGAGAACGCGTCTCCACTGCTCTAGAGTCCAGTGGCGGCGTGCTTTACACCACTGCATCCGACGCTTTGCATTGCACTTGGTGATGTATGGCTTGGATGCAGCTGCTCGGCCATGGAAACCCATTCCATGAATCTCTGCGCACTGTTCTTGAGCTAATCTGAAGGCCACATGAAGTTTGGAGGTCTGTAGCGATTGACTCTGCAGAAAGTTGGCGACCTCTTCGCACTATGCGCCTCAGCATCCGCTGACCCCGCTCCGTCAGTTTACGTGGCCTACCACTTCGTGGCTGAGTTGCTGTCGTTCCCAAACACTTCCACGTTCTTATAATACAGCTGACAGTTGACTGTGGAATATTTAGGAGCGAGGAAATTTCACGACTGGATTTGTTGCACAGGTGGCATCCTATCACAGTTCCACGCTGGAATTCACTGAGCTCCTGAGAGCGACCCATTCTTTCACAAATGTTTGTAAAAACAGTCTGCATGCCTAGGTGCTTGATTTTATACACCTGTGTCCATGGAAGTGATTGGAACACCTGATTCTGATTATTTGGATGGGTGAGCGAATACTTTTGGCAATATAGTGTATATATTGCATGCAGCCTGGTATTGTTATAGCTCTCAGATCATTACTTTTAATTCATTTTTATATTCTGTGTGTGGAGTCTAATGACTTTAATGAGTTTAATGACTTGAAAAAAAAAATCCAAGCAGCCTTTCCAGGAAAAGGGGTGGGGTTAAGTAGCTCTGACTAGAGATGGAGCTTAATTCAGGGCCAGAAAATTCTGCAATTAATAGAAGCATGAAATGATTGAAAATTAAAAGATCTATTACACAGAAATCTTATACAGCACATTTCTGACAGGAAGGAAGGAAGGAAGGAAGGAAGGAAGGAAGGAAGGAAGGAATAAGCCAAAAGAATGAAGAAAAAATATGGAAAATGAGAGAAGCAGAAGTGAGGGGAAGGAAGGAAGGAAGGAAGGAAGGAAGGAAAAGAGGCAGGAAGGAAGTGAGGGAGGAAGGAAGGAAGGAAGAGAAATAACAAAAAATAAAATAAGTCAAAAGAATGAAGAAAAAATATTGAAAAGGAGGGAATCAAAGGAAAGAAAGAAAGAAAGAAAGAAAGAAAGAAAGAAAGAAAGAAAGAAAGAAAGAAAGAAAGAAAGAAAGAAAGAAAGAAAGAAAAGGAAGAAATAGCAAGCCAAAAGAATGAAGAAAAAATATGGAAAATGAGAGAAGAAGTGAGGGGAAGGAAGGAAGGAAAGAAGGAAGGAAGGAAGGAAGTAATGATGGAAGGAAGGAAGTGTGGGAGGAAGGAAGGAAGGAAGGAAGGGAAATAACAAGTCAAAAGAACGAAGAAAAAATATTGAAAAGGAGGGAATCAAAGGAAAGAAATGAAGAAAGAAAGTAAGAAAAAAAGAAAGAAAGAAGGAATGAAGGCAATATTGCAACAATATAAAGCACATCTCTGAAGTCACATGTCTACAGACACTTTTAAATATTACAGACCGCCCCTTTAATGCTGATAAAAATGAAATAAATTCACCTCGGAGGTTGCGTATAAAGTCCTCGAGGAGCATCTTGCGCTCGGGTTTGATGTTAGGGCTGTACATGTCAGTGTTGAGCAGGACGATGGCGAAGGCCAGGATGAAGATGGTGTCAGGGTTGTGGAACTGCTGCACCACATCAGGGTTACACATACAGTACCTCTGACTGAGAGAGAGAGAGAGAGAGAGAGAGGCAGAGAGAGAGTGAGCGAGAGAGAAAGAGAGAGAGAGGGAGGCAGAGAGAGAGAGAGAGAGCGAGAGAGAGTGAGCGAGAGAGAAAGAGAGAGAGAGGGAGGCAGAGAGAGAGAGAGAGAGCGAGACAGAGAGGGAGGCAGAGAGAGAGAGGGAGAGAGAGAGAGAGAGAGAGAGGGAGGCAGAGAGAGAGAGAGAGAGAGCGAGACAGAGAGGGAGGCAGAGAGAGAGAGGGAGAGAGAGAGAGAGAGAGAGGGAGGGAGAGAGAGAGGGAGGGAGAGAGAGAGGCAGAGAGAGAGAGAGAGAGAGGGAGAGAGAGAGGCAGAGAGAGAGAGAGAGAGAGGGAGAGAGAGGGAGGGAGAGAGAGAGGCAGAGAGAGAGAGAGAGGGAGAGAGAGGGAGGGAGAGAGGGAGGCAGAGAGAGAGAGAGAGGGAAGGAGGGAGAGAGAGAGAGAGAGATGAAAGGAAAAATGAGTGCATGACAGAAGGTAAGACAGAGACAGATGAGGGAGCAGAAATAAGAAACAGGAGTGAAGAACACTGATGGTGCACTTAGTCTGCCTCGTGCCTTGGGCTTTGTGTTTCATAATTTTTTTTCCATTAAGGCTCTCTGCTTCAGAATAGCCCTCAGAGGACTTTAATTCTTCACACACACACACACACACACACACACACACACACACACACGGCTAAGCAATGTCATGCTTGAGAAAGTCACAACTTTTTATATGCGCTCATTATAAATTTATAGTATTAGACTGTTATTTTTAGTATTAAGGATTTTCAGAAATGAAGCTCCCTGGACAGAAATTAGAGCAGAGTAATGCGTGGACATGTCTCCCTGTCTCAGGAAAGTCTTCAGGACAGACATTTTAAGCTTTAATATGGCAAGCTGCACTTTTTCTGTCTTATTAACTTCAAGAGAAAGTAGAAGGCTGTTTCTGGCTGTTAGAGAGGAAGTGACAGTACAGTAACTAACCTGGGCTACAGACGTCCCACATCATTAAATGTAACTATAAATGGATTAAAGAAATGACGCGTCGTTCTATAATAAAGAAAAAGTTCTAATTGGCATTTTGCTGTGATTTAACAGGCCAGGATGTGCTGATATAGGAAAATGCTCAACTTCAGGTTATTAGCAGGTTGGTATCTCTGATTATTTTAACATCAGGTGTTTTTGGTGCTTCCTTCCTTCCTTCCTTCCTCCCACTCTCCCTCCCTTCCTTCCTTCCTTCCTTCCTCCCTTCCTTCCTTCCTTCCTCCCACTCTCCCTCCCTTCCTTCCTTCCTCCCTTCCTTCCTCCCACTCTCCCTCCCTTCCTGCCTTCCTTCCTTCCTCCCACTCTCCCTCCCTTCCTTCCTTCCTTCCTTCCTTCCTCCCTTCCTTCCTCCACTCTCCCTCCTTCCTTCCTCCCTCCCTTCCTTCCTCCCACTCTCCCTCCCTTCCTGCCTTCCTTCCTTCCTTCCTCCCACTCTCCCTTCCTTCCTTCCTTCCTTCCTTCCTCCCTTCCTTCCTTCCTTCCTTCCTCCCACTCTCCCTCCCTTCCTGCCTTCCTTCCTTCCTTCCTCCCACTCTTCCCTCCTTCCTTCCTTCCACTCTCCCTCCCTTCTTTCCTTCCTCCCACTCTCATTCCCTTCCTTCCTTCCTTCCTTCCTTCCTTCCTTCCTTCCTTCCTTCCTCCCACTCTCCCTCCCTCCCTTCCTTCCTTCCTTCCTTCCTTCCTTCCTCCCACTCTTCCCTCCTTCCTTCCTTCCTCCCACTCTCCCTCCCTTCCTTCCTTCCTTCCTTCCTTCCTCCCTTCCTTCCTTCCTTCCTTCCTCCCACTCTCCCTCCCTTCCTGCCTTCCTTCCTTCCTTCCTCCCACTCTCCCTCCCTTCCTTCCTTCCTTCCTCCCTTCCTTCCTTCCTTCCTTCCTCCCACTCTCCCTCCCTTCCTGCCTTCCTTCCTTCCTTCCTCCCACTCTTCCCTCCTTCCTTCCTTCCACTCTCCCTCCCTTCTTTCCTTCCTCCCACTCTCATTCCCTTCCTTCCTTCCTTCCTTCCTTCCTTCCTCCCACTCTCCCTCCCTCCCTTCCTTCCTTCCTTCCTTCCTTCCTTCCTTCCTCCCACTCTTCCCTCCTTCCTTCCTTCCTTCCTTCCACTCTCCCTCCCTTCTTTCCTTCCTCCCACTCTCATTCCCTTCCTTCCTTCCTTCCTTCCTTCCTTCCTTCCTCTTTTCACCATGTTCTTCTGTTCATCTTTCAGACCTCCTCATTATTTTTCTTTCTTTCTTTCTTTCTTTCTTTCTTTCTTTCTTTCTTTCTTTCTTTCTTTCTTTCTTTCTTTCTTTCTTTAACTTTAAATGGATAAAAAATATGAGGTGCCATTCTTTAATAAAGTTTTAATTGGAATTGTGCTCTGATTTAACTGACCAGGATGTGCTGTTTTAGGAAAATGCCTAAATTCAGGTTGGTATCTCTGATTATTTTTACACTTATTTTCTTAATAATCCTAATTTACTTTTCTGATTTTAGAATATATAGAAGAATTTGCGCACACTTCTCACCTGAATGCCTCGATGAGCCTCTCCACCTTCTGAGCTTCTCCCTGTACACGCACATGAGCCTGAAACTTCCGGAGAGCCTCGTCCAGCTCCAGCATGGAGAAATCCATCTCATCCACCACACAGCTGGGAGACAGACAGTGAGAGATGTGATCTATGTGGTTAGTCAGTGAGTTACAGAACGGTGGTTTTAGACCTGGACTTGTTTTTTATTCTTGTTTTTTTTATTCTTGTTTTTTTATTCTTGTTTTTTTTTTATTCTTTTTTTGCACATTACTTATATTGCTTAAATCTCTGTATTTAGTATTTTTTGCTATATTTTTTTTTAACTCTCTTGACTTAGTATATTTTGTTATATTTGTGTTATATTTTTGTGCCCTTAAATCGGGTATTTAGTATTTGTTGTTATATTCCTTTCTTATTTTATTTATTACCTGTGCTTGTGGGTACTGCTGGAAGCTGTAAATTTCCCTTTGGGATGAATAAAGCATCTATCTATCTATCTATCTATCTATCTATCTATCTATCTATCTATCTATCTATCTATCTATCTGTCTATCTATCTATCTATCTATCTATCTATCTATCTATCTATCTATCTATCTATCTATCTATCTGTCTGTCTGTCTGTCTGTCTATCTATCTATCTATCTATCTATCTATCTATCTATCTATCTATCTATCTATCTATCTGTCTATCTGTCTGTCTGTCTGTCTGTCTGTCTGTCTGTCTGTCTGTCTAGTGTATAAACCGCCCAAGCCATGTGACAGCTGTAAGCAGGGTTCAGAAGCTTCTCAGTACGACTCGGCCCACATCGACTTCAGAAACCATTTAATTATTGAAGCTGATGTAAAGACAGAAATGCTGAAGGAAGCTGTTCAGTAACGGAAAATGACTGAACAATTAGAGAACTTTAAGTGATGAAAGATAGAAGGACAGAAAGAAAAACAGGAACGAATGAAAGAGAAATAGAGAAGCATGAAAGAAAGAAAGAAAGAAAGAAAGAAAGAAAGAAAGAAAGAAAGAAAGAAAGAGAAAGAAATGGGATAGAGAATCAAAGAAATAAAGAAAAATAATGAGGAGGTCTCAAAGATGAAAAAAGGAGGAACGAGGGAAGAACATAGTGAAAAGAGGAAGGAAGAAAGGAAGGAAGGAGTGGGGAGGAAGGAAAGAAGGAAGGAATTAATGGAGGAAGGAAGGAAGGAAGGAGCGGGGCAGGGTGGGAGGGAGTAAGGAAGAGAAATAGCAAGTCGAAAGAATTATGGAAAAGTAAAATATGGAAAAGTAGAGAAGGAAGGAAGGAAGGAAGGAAGGAAAGAAGGAGGAAAGAGGGAAGAACAGTGAAAAGAGGAAGGAAGGAAATACAAGTACAAAATATGGAAAGATTGAAAGTAAGAAAGAAAGAAAGAAAGAAAGAAAGAAAGAAAGAAAGAAAGAGAACAGTGGTCGAGAATCTCTGCTGCTCTTCTACATAACGATAATTCTACTGAAATTTGAAATTAAACCTTTATCTTTTTTTAATAAAAAAGTTGAGAAACAAACAAACAAACAAACAAATAAATAAATGAATAAACAAAATCGACTCACTCAAGAACATCTCTGTTGAACTGTCTCTTGCTGTTGCCCAAAAACTCTCCAATCATCTGCCGACTTAAGCCCTTCCTCTGCAGCAGGAAGTGAGCCACGCCTATGGCCGTGTCAGGGATGAAACCTCGTGAGATCAGGAACTGGATGCCTTTGTCTGGGTTTCTGCAAATGAAGCAAAGTGGGTCATAGTGCTGAGTGAGTAGTTCAGCTGAGGACCACGATCCTGTGTGTGGATGTGGTCAGAGATGGAGATGTTCATCATATCTGCCTGTGTGATGCATTTCACTACATTTAACCTGCTGCTGTTTTATCTGCTTCCCCAAAAACCAGGTGGACATTAGGACCATGCGTCTCACGAGTGAACCTTGGTGTGTATATGAGCTGTTTTTCACTTTCTTTCTCTGCACATGTAATCAATTGGTATTCATTAGTGAATAAGTCATCAACACATTAGTTGTTTATTCATTCATTTATCTTCACTATCGAGCTAATTGCTTCCTCGGAAACCTTTTTTTCAACATCTGAGCTGTTCATTTGTAAATTATGGAAGGCAATCAGTTATCAGGATCTCCATAATGAGGCACAATCACAGCAGAGACAGTAACATTGCGGAGATGCTTACTGTTTCTGACTATTCGTAGTGCCTTGTTGATTTAGACTAACAATTATTTTATTACATTTAATACAATGCACTGCAAAGTAAATATCTGCTCTTCAAAATGTTTTAGATATAGGAAAAAAAAGGCAAAGAGACATTTAGGAGTCGAAAGATTCAGTTCATGTTGGTGAACCGTGAGCTAAAAGGTTTTATAGACAGTGTTTCAGGATTTCCACAGAACTGAACTAATTGTGAACTATGAGGTGCTTTGACTGATGTAAACATAAATGTTTATTCATAGAAAACTCATTTCAGGAAGCTACTTTCGTATTGAGCAAACAAATCTGGCAACCCTAATCATAGCACATAAAACACTAACACTCTCACAACATAGCCTATTTTTTCTCAATTTTTAAAATATATACCATCAGCCATAACATTATGACCACTGAGAGGTGAAGTGAATAAGACTGATGATCTCCTCATCATGGCACCTGTTAGTGGGTGGGATATATTAGGCAGCAAGTCAACATTTTGTCCTCAAAGTTGATGTTAGAAGCAGGAAAAATGGACAAGTGTAAGGATTTGAGCGAGTTTGACGAAGGACCAAATTGTGATGGCTAGACCACTGGATCAGAGCGTCTCCAAAACTGCAGCTCTTGTGGGGTGTTCCCGGTCTGCAGTGGTCAGTATCTATCAAAAGTGGTCCAAGGAAGGAACAGTGGTGAACCAGTGACAGGGTCATGGGCGGTCAAGGCTCATTGATGCATGTAGGGAGTGAAGACTGGCCCGTGTGATCTGATCTAACAGACGAGCTACTGTTGCACAGACTGCTGAAGAAGTTAATGCTGGTTCTGATAGAAAGGGGTCAGAATACACAGTGTAGGACGGGTCAGGGCTGTTTTGGCAGCAAAAGGGGCACCAACACAATATTAGGCAGGTGGTCATAATGTTATGCCTGATTGGTGTATATATACATTAACTTCTGAAATTTTATTCAGTAATAATAATAAAAAATCTTTTATTAACACTTTGATTGCTTTTCTATGAATTTGCTTTTTCCTTTTTAGTCTCGATGTCTGACGCATAGCTAGCGTATTTCAGTCAGGTTTTCTGTTACACCAAAGAAAACAAACCTGACAAAAATATTTGCAGCTTTAAATATCAGATTTCCAGATAGTGATGATGTGTTTAATGATTTTTATGGTGTTATTTGCAACCACTCCAGAGAATTTTCACTGCTAGAAATGATGACCTGCCATAGCCTATCTTCTACATCCATTTCAGATTAATGAAGCCGAAACCAAACTGCTACTGAGCATCTTAAACGAGTGTATTGGAAAGTGTTTTCTGTCCACATTGCATCAGTGTTTATTTTTATTTCTGATCTCTGCAGCAGGAGGCTAGTCATTAAATCTCAACTTTTTCAGCTGACTTAAAAGCATCTCTCAATAACGGCTTGTTGTGTGATTTTGAGGGAACTGTTGGTTGCTATAATCCAGAAGAGCACTTAACAATACCCCCACCCCCACCCCCACCCCAAACCCCCTGTCTGGGAGAAATCAATATCCAGCATTAAATCATTCCGTTTATTTCACACATAACTACAACAGCTTTGATCGGTGGATTCACTAAAAATGGCGTCACTCAGTGAACCTGCAGCTCTTCACTCTTTTTCCACAGTCACCAGAAAACTGTATTAAAAAGAAAGAAAGAAAGAAAGAAAGAAAGAAAGAAAGAAAGAAAGAAAGAAAGAAATGAAAAAGGAAGAATCAAAGAAATCAAGGAAATATACAAAAATTAGGAAGACTGAAAGATGAAAAGAGGAAGGAAAAAAACAGAAAAAAGAGAATCAAAGAAATAAAGAAAAAGGGACGGATGGACAAATATGAGGAAGTGTGGAAGGAAAGGTTGAGAAAAGAAAGAAGGAAAAGAAGCAAGCAAGAAGGGAACAGAGAGAAAAAAATAGGAAAATGAATAACAGAATCAAAAATAGGAAAGAAAGAAAGAAAGAAAGAAAGAAAGAAAGAAAGAAAGAAAGAAAGAAAGAAAGAAAGAAAGAAAGAAAGAAAGCTGTATTAGAAAGTCATTTATAGGCGTATATACCTGTATTTGTTTCCTGTATATTTATAGGACATGATATTTCCAGCAGCAGGCTTATGTAAGACTCAGCATGTGTAAGGTTTCACAGCTGGAGGATCATCTGGAATACGACTACAGTGTTCTCTAATGATCCTCAGACAGCATATGGACCCTGCTGAGGAACATCTGCCTCTCTCTGCATCCTGTCCTCCACACCTCCACCCTCAGACTTCACCGAGGAATGTCCCAGAACCTTCCTGTGACTCAGTCCTGATCCTGATCCTGATCTGCTTGGGGCTGGGACTGTATCATAGCATTACAGTGTAACACTATAGAAATGTGCTGATGAAAGTGAAATACAATGCAGCTAAGAATTTATTTTATTTCTTAACATACAGCATTAATGAAATGTTTTCTACATCCTGATGATGCTGTGTGTGTATTGAATCAATCTTTTCCATTTATTTGGAGTTAATTGTGAATTCTCTGTGATCTGTGTGTGTGTCTGTGCATTCAACTGCCTTCAGATTTCCCCCTCACTTCTACGAGGAAGGTCTGGATACACTTCACACCTATGGTGTAGATATAATTCAGCAGGTGCGTCATCGAAGGAAGCCAGAAACATCACTAGCACCTGGTAAGATACAATAATCACACTGTGCAGCATTTGGATAGTAAATAATTCTAGTAAATAATTTATTTCATTATGAATTAGATAGATGGTGTGCAGGCATAACATTATGACCACCTGCCTAATATTGTGTTAGTCCTCCTTTCGCTGCTAAAACAGCCCTGACCTTTCGAGGCATGGACTCCACTTCACAGCCCCACCTCACAGCTTACAGGACTTAAAGGATACTTTTGATAGATACTGACCACTGCAGACCGGGAACACCCCACAAGAGCTGCAGTTTTGGAGATGCTCTGATCCAGTGGTCTAGCCATCACAATTTGGCCCTTCGTCAAACTCGCTCAAATCCTTACGCTTGTCCATTTTTCCTGCTTCTAACATCAACTTTGAGGACAAAATGTTGACTTGCTGCCTAATATATCCCACCCACTAACAGGTGCCATGATGAGGAGATCATCAGTCTTATTCACGTCACTTCTCATTGGTCATAATGTTATGCCTGACCAGTCTATCTTTAAATAGAAAGGCTAAATGTTATTTTCATTTGAATATAGTTCCTGTTATTTACATCAATCTGTTTTTGCACTGGATTTCAGGGAAACAGGATTAAATTGTCTTTATCAACTAAACAAGTTCAGAGAATAGCCGAGTAGTTGATATATGTAGTTATAAGTAGCATGAGCCTTGCTGATTGTTATTAGCTAGTTTGCTAGCTATGTTGATATTCATCAACTATGTACCGTATTTACTGCACGTCTATATGTATAAGTAAACTGCATCATAACTACTGTAAGTTACAGACAGACCTAGTGTCTATTTTATTTTAAATCCATTTTGCTTACTACAGCTAATGTTCCTATGCAGCCAGCCATATTGAATTTTCAGTCATGTGACTGCTCTAAAAGACAAGACAATTTCCTGAGCAAGAGACGCCAGCTACCTACTGTAGACTGCATCCCATGGGGTTTCTTCAAAAAGGAGACAGGACTCATTCCATCCAGACCGGAACTATAACTATTCGTGTCTCATCGACAACATTCTTCATCTAACTGTCAATATTTGGCCGAGATGTGTCTCCGAGGGCAGGTAAGATGACGACGGACGTCTCCACGTCTCTCCACCACTTTGAAGCCTCTGTGGTCAGATGTCACAAGCCTCATACATTAATCACCACTTCAGCTGTGTGCGTGAGTCAGCTATTCGTGTGTAGTACTAATATAGTAGAGTATAATATAATATTTATGTTATTGCTCTTGATGCGGAAAGATTAACTGAAAACATGCAAAACAGCCTGAATCTGGTTACCATGGCAACCAAAGAGATGCTCATGTGAACTGTATGAAAAGGTGTGACTTTAGAGTTAATACAGTGCAAAGATGGGATCTCAGTACAATGGCTGTGTGTGTGTGTGTGTGTGTGTGAGTGTGTGAGTGTGAGTTTAAGCATGATTAAAACAAAACCTCAAAACAGCCTGAATGTGACCATTGACTAAAAACCTCACCTGGTTCCCATGGCACCCACACAGATGCTCAAGTGAACTGTATTAAAATGTGTGACTTTAGAGTCAATACATGATTACAAAAACATGATGTCAGTCAGTACAGTGGCTGTGTGTGTATGTGTGTGTGTGTGTGAGAGAGAGAGAGAGAGAGAGAGAGAGAGACTGTACCAGGGTCCCCTACCCACCAAAAAACAGCCTGAATTTGACCACTGACTAAAGACGTCACCTGGTTGCCATGGCACCCAAAGAGATGCTCACATGAGCTGTATTAAAAGGTGTGAATTTAGAGTTATCGCATAAGTGCAAAGATGTGCTAGTGTGTCAAAACAATGGTTGTTTATGTGTGTGTGTGTGTGTATATACCAGGGTGTAGCTTTAATTAATGTCGTGATTAAGGAAAGAGAGACGTGAGCAACCTGCCTGCTCTTGTTTTGAAAAACAAATGTTCTGAGTGGGAGGGTAGAGAGACGTGTGAAACAAACAAATATTAATTTTTTTAGCTAAAAAAGGCCAAAAATGTAGTCATTCATTAGTCATTACAGCTCAAATGATTGCAAAACATGCAATATGTCAGTTTTTGCTCTAATAGATTATTGTGTCTAGTTACAGCTTTAGTAATAATAATAAAAAAAAGATCTTCTGTGGTTTAAAAACATGTGTAATTGTTGACAAGGTGACATTTTCTGTGAGGAGATTTAATTTATTTTAGCATTTTTGGAAGGAGTCTCCAGTGTTAGTGCTTTATCAAGCTGCTGAGAACTGACTCTTTAAAGCTGCTGTAATGTAAGAGATAATGCAAAGCATTTCACTTGTGTTTAAACGAAGACGGCGGGATTTCATATTATAAACGAACACTAATGTTTTTACTTTATCACAACGTAGAATTTCTATCCTGTGTAATTATAGTAACCTTAAACCTTCAGTTTATTTTATTATAGTTATTCATTTTAAAGCATACTATTCTCTAACTACAGTCTATAATTAACAAGCCACAAGGTGGAGTATTAATAAAAATAATTTGGCCCTTGAGCTGGCCATTATGATTGACCCTCAGCGGTGTAACTCACAAACACAAGCAGAATGACTCATCTGAATAAATCCTCTGGTCATACAGATGAAGGGTAGATTTATAATCTTGTCTCAAGTTAAAGCAGAAAACTCCTCCATTCACTTTTGTGTTTTTTGTTTTAAGTTCCTGATGGTCTCTTTCACCACAGAACCAAGCAGGAAGGGAAATCAGTCACTAATGCTAACTAAAAAAAACTCAAAAACCAGACTCATGTAATGGTTCTTCTCACATCGTCTGGTACTCACATGTTGAACAGGTTGAGTCCGATGCGGTAGAGGCGCTTGCGTGCTACGTCTGTGGAGAGCGTCCCACAGTGCGTGTCTGGGCAGTGTGTGCGCGGTAAGGATATGATCATGTTCTCACACGCCGAGGTGGATGTGCTGCTGCTACTGATTGGTTCGGAGCTGTTCTCCGACGCACTCTGATTAGTCAGCGGCTTCTCCCAAGCCGACTGAGCAGATTCTGCTTCATCACCAGCGGGCCGCTGATCCAGCGCTATCTCCTCGCTAGGGGGCGGGGCTGGGAACTCAGCCTCAGCCGTGGTGGACGATTCATTTTGACCCCCGCTCTGCACCCTTGCTTGCGGCTCTGTGGCAGTTTCCTTGGAGATGCCGTTGCCTAGGGAAACGGACTCTAGCACAGAGGAGGACAGGTGAAAGTTGTGGTTGTCGATTTGCACTGTAACGTCTCTGAAGGCCATCATGAGCTTGCTGGCGCTGCGAGGAATGTTTTCTGAACAGGTGTTCTGCGTGGCCTCCTGAAGGGTGGTCGCGTCCATCAGCAGACCCTCTGTGACTGATCCAGAGGGCTTGGTCACTGAAGTTCCCGCCCCCTCCCCATCGCGTACTGAAGTCCAGCTGCTCAAGGCCTCGTCTATGGAGCGGGCTAAGGACTGGACCTGAAATATATGATAGAGCAGAATAGAAGAGAATTGAATTAGGTATTTTGCTGTGAAATGTCAAATCCGATGATTCTTCGGACCAAATGCGCTAGGATTGATCTGAAGAACCATTGGGATTGTCCACGTTTCTTCAATTCCCCACCCACAACCTGTAGTCAGAGCCCCTTCACAGTTTGACATGCAAATCATGCTGTATAATAAATAAATTATTATGACTGTAGGTTAATCTTATCCTATCATCCAGAGTTCACCTCTATGTGTTAATTAATGCATAAACCAACACAAACATGTACTTAAGGTAGTCGTTATTCACTCATGAATTCATATGACTCGCCATAGTGAAGGTTAATTGATTAGGACACACCTTACCTCAATGATTAATATCTAAATTAGTATTAGTTCATGTATGATTATTCATGTATGCCAACTAGGCAGCAAAATAAAGCCTGTGAGGATGTAGTAGAGCCATTAATGCCTCTGCCAAAAAAAAACATAGCTAGTACAGATATCTTATTCTGCTAATCTGCAAGATATCCCACACCCTAAAGTGACAACAGCAGATGTCATTATATGCCTATTATACTCCTTTCTTTTTGCTAACTAATGCAAGCCTGGATAAAAACTGTTCATAAGGACACACTTTATGAGTCTGAAACTGTACCTGTTCGCTGAAGGTGTCCTCCAGGTTTGTGAGTGTGTTAGCGGCCCCTGTGGGCAGTGAGCTGGAGTGTGTGAGCGGGATACCCATGAGAGTACATCCCTCCATCAGCGCTCGCTCAGCAGAGAAGCCATCTCTCTGCACACGCACCCTGCGCATGGACATGCGCCTCGGAATACCGCTCTCCAGAACCGAGTTACGGATCTTCTGGAAGTTCTTGCTGAGCTGGTACTGACGGAACGCCGTCTGGATCTTACAGGCAGCGCGGCGGGAGATCAGAGCACCACCGTACTTCTGCTCCAAATCCTCAATCTGCAGAGAGAGAGAGAGAGAGAGAGAGAGAGAGAGAGAGAGAGAGAGAGTGAGAGAGAGTGAGAGAGAGAGAGAGAGAGAGAGATGATTCTGTGGCAGCAAACCAGAATAAATACATAATACATTCACACTCCTTCACACTGAAAAGGTTATTTACTTTACTTTTTCACTTGTTACCATGGAAACATGCTTTATTAACAGCAAGCTGATTTTAGCAAATACACCCACGTGCACCAGTGTGTAACTGGTGTAACATGCTTTCTCTTAAGTTCAAACTCTAACGAAATGGAGAAATAATTTGCATAAAAAAGCCCTGTAAATTTGGTGTGTAAAAATTCTCAAAAAGATATAGAAGAGTTTTAAAAATGTCATTAGTTACCTGTCGGGTTTATGACGGATTCTAACAACATTCTTAATATGATCTTAAAGTGGTCAGATAAAACAACGTGTAAGGGATAAAATATGTTGAAGCGTGCTGCTATACACCCCGAGGTTCACCCTGGGGTTCTATATAGAACTATATATATATATAAATATATATATATATATATATATATAAATATATATATATATATATATATATATATATATATATATATATATATATATATATATATATATATTGGTTTCTCCTGGTAGCTTATATATATATATATATATATATATATATATATATATATATATATATATATATATATATATATATATATATATATATATATATATATATATAAGCTACCAGGAGAAACCAAGAAAGGATTTACACAGAGATGCTATAAAAGAAACATTCTGGTTCCTAAAAGAAGCAAGTAAATGGTTTTAAATAGAACCCTTTATTTCTTAGTGCTTAAATGGTTCTTTGTCTTTAGGATGTATGGTTTTATGAAGAAGCTTTACCATCCATGGAACTTTTCCATTGCACAAAAGGTTCCTTGTAGTGGAAAACGGTTCTTTGGGCTCTTTAAAAGATATAAAGGGTCTAACAAAAAAGAGCCATTTACTAAAAGGTTCTAAAGAGTGTAAAGACATTTTATAGACTAAAGATGCTTTGTACACTATACAAAGCACCTTTTGCGCAATAGAACTGTTTTAAATATATTAAAAGTTCTTCATAGAACCAGACACCATAAAGTCATAAAAATAAAGGTTCTTAAATGGTTCTTTGTCTTCAATGTGTATGGTTCTATGAAGAACCTTTAAACATCCACAGAATGTTTCCATTGCACAAAAAAAGTGCTTTGGTGGAAAAAGTGGAAAAGGTTCTTTAGACTATAGAAAATGTTCTTTATGGCACTAAGAAAAAGAAGGTTCTATTAGGAACCCTTTACTGAAAGGTTGAAATTGAAATTGAAATTTTCCTGGGATGTTAAAGGTTCTTCATAGAACCGTACACCCTGAAAAAGAACCTTAAAAGACCCTTTATTTTTAAGAGTGTATATACATACATATAAAATCAGGCTAAGACATTCCATTTGCACAGGGTGTTTTTGATCAATCATTAATTAGCTGCTAAAATAAAAAAAACAAAACACATATAATCACATGAAAAATATCTCCTCTGGTCCAGCAGAACTGACCGCCCCTGGAGGAATAAGGCACAGTTCCACCCTTAGTATAATCCCTTTACTGATCGCTTGTCTAATGTCCTTACAGAAACTATGAAATGCTTCCACACAGATCTATCTGAGCCTCTATTTAGGTTGGGAAATCAGTGGAGACGAGACTGACCAATTAGTCAGATAGGGAAGAGAGGCGGAGTCTAAATTGATGTCAATCAGCTCACTTACTATAATAATAATAATAATAATAATAATAATAATAATAATAATAATTTTATTATATTAATTATTATAATAATTAATTAATTAATTAATTATTATTACTATTATTATTGTTATTATTATTATTTTAAAAAAGATTATTATTGATTATTGAGTGCTCCTACACAAAATACTCTGATATTTATTTATTTATTTATTTATTTATTTACTTACTTACTTACTTACTTATTTAATCCTTCTCTGCTCACCCCTGACCATCAAATAACTCTGTTACTGTACACTGATATGCCCAAATGTATTAAATTTTCAGAAACGTGTCTTTTGACTAATTATAAGACTCAAGATGTTTTAACATCTCAAAATATTCTCAAAATGATGATCACATCGTTCCTGTTACACTCGCACTGACGATGTCACCTGGATTTCATCAGCGTCTAATGAACATAATGCGACCTCATTTGACATTAAAAAATAATGTACACTCTTTGATAGTTCATTCATATTCATGTATTTCTATTTGTCATAAACATGCGGTTTAGCTTCGGGGAGTCTCTTTATTATGCAAATTTTGCTTTGGCTATCACGAACATGTGTCGTTTCCTTCCGTTGCTTTGCACATGATGTTATTCCTGCAATGATATTTTTGCGAATCATCGTAACGTGCTTACTAACATAATTCATGTCACTGCATTCACACCTTACTAATGTTCATTTGGCATCTTAGTAATTCAGTGTCTCTGTCTACTAACTGCTTTACGCAGGAGTTTCCAGCGTACCTGTTTTTGTTTGAGATCAGGAGACAGCTCGTAGTCTGGAGTATGCGAACAGGATGTAGGGCTCAAACAAGGTGCGTCCTTCTGGTCTTTCTCTTCCTCTCTTTCGACTGGATGGACTGAACGCCTGAGTGGAGAAAGACACTTCTTTCTATTATTACACAGTGTCTCACAAAAGATATAAAAGTACCAAATGATGATGATATTAAAGTCTAATCAGCTCATGGATTCATTCTTGTTGAATTTCTGTCTTATCCTGTAGCTGTATTTAGACTGCATTTATAAATATACAAGAAGACGTCATCACATGCAGTGAGGAGTTCATAATAAATGGAATAGGCTCATCAGACATGTTCAGTCTGTGCAAAACAAGTGAAGTGTTTCAGGCCTGATCTAAAATGAGTCAGGACTCTGTTGGCTTTCAGTGTCTTTTAGACGTGTGTTTTTCCCTCTGCTGGATAACCTTACACAGAATTTTACTGGATGAAGATCAAATTTGAGCTGCTTTTTAGATGAACAACACTTGGGGCATCTCAGAGAGCAGTATTGGGTTTGATATCAACATTTACTTTGAAGATCCTGAGTGAAAGATCCTGAAAGTCCTGAGTGTTCTTAAATTCTTAAACTGACTATGTGTATAAATGAATCCAGCTAAACAGCAGGTATTAAATTTGGGGAAACTTGTTGAAAACAAAATGACAGTATATACATACACCAGGCATAACATTATGACCACCCGCCTTTTGCTGCCAAAACAAACCCTAACCTGTGACAGCATGGACTCCACTGGATGCCTGAAGGTGTGCTGTGGTATCTGGGACCACAGCAGATCCTTTAAGTCGAGTAAGGGGACCGCACAAGAGCTGCAGTTTTGGAGATGCTCTGATCCAGTGGTCTAGCCATCACATTTTGGCCCTTCGTCAAACTCGCTCAAATCCTTACGCTTGCCCAATTTTCCTGCTTCTAACACATCAACTTTGAGGATAAAATGTTGACTTGCTGCCTAATATATCCCACCCACTAAAAGGTGCCATGATGAGGAGATATTCAGCGTTATTCACGTCACCTGTCAGTGTTCATAATATTATGCCTGATTTATATATCTAACCACTAAAATGAGAAAAATAAGACAGTTTATTTTATTTCTGTTTTAGAATCCCAAAACAATTAACTTTCTCTAATTAGTGACTTCTTATTACAGTGATAAAGTTCATCTCCTATTACACACATTCACACCATCGATGCTAACACATAACATTTCAGCAGATGGCATTTCACAGTTCCGGCGTGTCGCACTACGATTAAACTCAAACACCAGATCAAGTCATATTTGGTCTTTTTAACGATACGAGAGCCAGAGAGTTAATCACACAGTGATAGCCAGGAGCTAATACTGAAATTATGCACACTGGGAAAATTATTATCTGGATTTAAGAGCTGCACAGAGAGTTTACGCAGGGATTTACCCAAAACAGATGCATGTCTTGCTTCACACCGCAAGCTTAAGTGCTTTTCTCTCCTGCATTAGACACTCTGGAGATATCCAGTATTAAGCTCAATACCAACCGCCTGACCATTTCTAACCACAATGTTCCACTTTAAAATTCGTGCTTGGGGAAATATAAATACACAATATAATATTAAATATATTAATATTCCAGTCCTGCATATCTCTCAGCAGTGATATAATTAATGTGCGTGGACTGTTAAATTGAGACATGTTTTCAGAAATTAATACGATTATCCAGAACTAATTTCTGCTCCAGATATTTTCCATTTTATATATCGTGATACTGTTAAGGGTTTATTGAAACCTTTGCCTCATGGGTATATATTTTTTTTATTAAACCTAATGATCTGTTTAAATGTGTGAGAGCACACGTTCAGGATGCATTTTTTAAAACGGAAGTTCATGTAAATCTCTGCTGTCTGTAAGGCTAATTGAATTTCCAATAAAAGCATTGGCAAGCCCTTGATTTAATTTTAAGGAGAAGCTTTATGGAGCAGAGCTAATTTGCTGCTTGTAAAAAAAAATAACACTGAAAGCCTTTGTTGAATATATCAGGAATATCTGCACTATGAGATCAGGAGGAGGAACACTACAGCTTTAAGTGTGGAATTTAGGACAGCCAAAAATTCCCTTTCTCAAAATAAATACACCGATCAGGTATAACATTCTGATCAGTGAGAGGTGAAGTGAATAAGACTGATGATCTCCTCATCATGGCACCTGCTAGTGGGTGGGATACATTTTGTCCTCAAAGTTGATGTGTTAGAAGCAGGAAAAATGGACAAGCGTAAGGATTTGAGTGAGTTTGACCAAGGGCCAAATTGTGATGGCTAGATCACTGGATCAGAGCATCTCCAAAACTGCAGCTCTTGTGGAATGTTCCTGGGCTGCAATGGTCAGAATCTATCAAAAGTCCTGTAAGCTGCAAGGTGGGGACCATGGAGGCATACTTACAGGACTTGCTGCTAACATCTTGGTACCAAATACCACAACACACCTTCAGGGATCTAGTGGACTCCATGCCTCAACAGGTCAGGGCTGTTTTGGTAGCAAAAGGCGGAGCAACACAATATTAGGCAGGTGGTCATAATGTTATGGCTGATTGGTATATATGTAAATATTCATTTATAAAAATAAGGGAGAACCAACGGAGGGAAAGATAAAGCTCAGTAAATGTTGTAGAAATTAAGAGGACGAGACATAAAGACTCAAAAAATTTTTTTTGAATAATTTGTAAGCAAATCCAATGTTTTAAGAAAATCATTCTAATGAGCATAAAATTAGAAAAGTACAGGGGAAAAAAATATCCTTTCAATCCTTTAATTCTCTTTTTGCATCAAAATGTTTTTTTCAAACAGAAATTCAGCTCTTCATATTCCTCAAAGATTCCTCTCTTTTATTCACCCCATGTGTCGGGTAAAGGCTTGGAGTCTGGGAAAATTTAGAAGATTTTCTGCTACTTAATACAGGAGTAAAAGCCTTCATTAAAACTGACAGGTTTATAGTGTGTGTTTTCTGTACTTCAGTCAGATCAAGTGGCTTTTGCTTTCTCGCTCTCAGTTTGTCTCTCCTGCTGTACTTCAAATGATGCCTAAAATCCAACACAGAGACACCGTTAATCATACAGCTGTCATATAACCTGCCTGAGCTCACGAATGCCTACTGAAGCTAATTCATCTAGTTAGCTACCCGAGTTAACCTCGTCTGTTCTAGACCAACCCGCGACTGCAAAACCCAGTGACTTGGGAAAACTAATTGACCTACATTTCCAGTCTTTTAATCAGTACTGAATCAAAGCACATGGCTTCCTCAGAGATAATTAACACTGCTTAATTACACTGTGACGTGCTGCGTGACATGGCCGCTGTGCTATCAAGATCTTCACAGAAACAATTCCCCAACAGGGCTTTTCATTAAAAATGGTGATTAGAGTGTGCAGCAAAGAAATCCTAACAATTACATTATCATCATCATTATTATTATTATCGTGAGTCGTAGTAGTAGTAGTAGTAGCAGTGGTGTAGTAGCAGAAGCAATAACAGTAGTAGTGATTGTAATATTAATAGCAGTTATAGCAGTAGCAATAGTATAGCAGGAGCAATAATAAAGATAGTAGTAGCTGTAGTAGTAGTAGTAGTAGCAGTGGTGTTGTAGCAGTAGCAACATTATAGCAATAGTAGTTATACTAGCAGCAATAATATTAGTATCAGTAGCAATAGTATAGCAATAGCAGTAGCAATGGTATAGCAGTAGTAGCCGTAGCAGTAGTAGTTGCAGTAGCAGTAGTAGTAACATTAGCAGTAATAGTGATAGTAGTAGCAGCAATAGTATTAGTATCAGTACAAATAGTATAGCAAGAGCAATAGCAGTTGTAGCAGCAGTAGCAATAGTAGTAACGCTAGCAGAAGCAGTAATAAAGATAGTAGTAGTAGCAGTGGTGTATGAATAACAGTAGTAGCAATAACAGTAGTAGTGATAATAGAAATAATACCAGTAGTAATACTATAACAATTGCAGTAGTAGAAAAACTAGCAGTTATAGTAGTAGTAGGAGTAGCAATAGTAATAGTAGCAGTAGCAATAGTATAGCAAGAGCAGTAGCAGTTGTAGTAGCAGTAGAAATAGCAGTAGCAGTATTAATAGTAGCAGTAGCAATAGTATAACAACAGAAGTAGCAGTAACACAAGCAGAAGCAGTAATAAAGATAGTAGTAGTTGTATTAGTAGTAGCAGTGATGTAGCAGTAGCAATAACAGTAGTAGTGATTACAGTAATAATAGCAGTAGTAATAAAACAAGCAGTAATAGTAGTAGTAGTAGCAATAGTATTTGTATCAGTAGCAATTTTACAGCAATTGCAGTAGTAGAAGTAATAGCAATAGTAGTAGCAGAAGCAATATTAGCAGTAACAGTAGCAGTAATAGAAGCAGAAGGAGCTACAGTAGCAGTAGTAGCGATAGTAATAGCAGTAGCAGTAGCCGCGTCCTCCTGTCTTAATTTCCCGTCTGTCTTCATAAATATGAGCATCAATAGACTTTTCCAGTATCAGGACAACATTAGCACTGTTGGTCATTTCCTACCAAAAAGCAGTTGAATCACAAAGAAAGAAGAAAGAGAACTGAATTTCAGAGCTTTATATTTTATAATATTTACAAATGACAAAGCCTCTGAGTGATACTGACTGGCGCTGATTGGTTGATGTCTGACATGTCAGTCATGTTTATTCCAGATTTACTGACTGTCAGCTGCTTATGAGAGACCTCAGAATCATCATGAGGAGAATCTGTACGTTCAAGCGATAAACCTTGAGGTGTTTGTCTTTCCTGTGTGAAACACACACACACCCCTGCACTCCATGTACCCCCTCATGGTGAACCTGTGCGCTCGGGCGTGGCTCAAACTGCTGCGTTAAAACCACCTTGTCCAGTGAGCTTTAATCATTCTTCGTATTAAAACAGCGAGTACACAAACACGTCAGGGGCGTAGGACAAAGAAAAGAGTTTGTATTTAATAAGCAAACAGTGTGATACTGCAGACAGATATTGGAGAATTTGATTTGCAGAAATATTAAATTCCACCAAGAATGATGAATAATATAGATACTTTGGTAAGCATTTCACCACTGAGTTTTAATGAAATTTTACAGGATGCCCAGCTTCCGGTGTAGTATTAAAGCAATTACCGTGTGGTCTGCTGCAAATTCTAGATATTACTGCTGTACTGTAGTGTAAAAAAATTGAGTAATGTATACGCATAGCTTTATATTCACGAGGGTCCAATGAAACGAGACTGCAGAGCCGCATTCGGCCCTTGAGCCTCGAGCAAAACACCATCCAGGACAATATAAGCTGAAGAATCTCCATTATCTCTGTTAACGGTCTGTCAAGTGAGATCAAACCCAGACAGGAACTTGTCTGTCTAAACCGACTGAATTTTCAAGCCTGTCTTTTACAGTAATAATGTTTGACCCACAGCCTGACGATGATATAACGCAGCATGGCGTTTCACTTTTACTCCGACAGGCAGCTGGAATAATAATCTCTTCATATACCTAAAGATCCTAAACATCACATGAATTCACTTTGTATACGCACGTATTATTATGTAATTCGGGGCATTATAAAGCATGTGTGAGTGTCATAGGAGCGAAGGTTCGTCTGTGTACTTTGCTCAGCAAAACGACTCGAAGTAAAAAACCTCCCAACACACCACTTTTCCTCTGAAAGCAACTGTGAAGAGACTTTTATTGCAATAAAACACACTCTGCTGACTGGGTACTTTGTCAGCACAACAGTCAGTAAGTACTTTAATACCTGAAACATTCTCTCTCTCTCTCTCTCTCTCTCTCTCTCATATATACACACTCAGAGGAAGTGCACTGCCTTTAATATACTACAAAATACTGTACAGAACTAACAATCCATATTTATACACTATTTTAGGGAAATTAAACCCAATTATAATATCTATTATTTTTTAAAAAATAATAGGAGATCCATTCAAAATCAAAACGCTTGCTTTTCCGAGAGGATGCCATGCTGGCGTAAAGATGAAAGGGTTTTTATTTTGTTATTTTCAGATAAAAGCTAAGTGCACGACTGTGTCTGATGCAGTTTCCTGCCCCGGTTTTAAAGCCCTCCAGTGTCCTGCTCCTGCACCAGGATCAAAATGTTAGTAAGGTTTAATTAGATTGCTAAATAATTTGTTTTATTTATTGATTTCCGAATAATGTTACATGATACGTGATGACTTGATAAGTGTTTATTGAAAGTAGTTTGCTGGCTGATCAGCAAAACAGCTTTGCATTTTACAAACATCTCCACTCTATAGCCAGTTGTTTGTTTACACCTGATCATCACCTATAAGTATGATATTCTTCCCCAAACTACACAACTTAATCACACATCCTATAGAACAGGGGTCCCCAAACTTTTACCTGTGAGGATCACATAATTTTTCCTTTTTTTTAAGGGGGGGCCAGGTCGGTCTGTACCAGAAAATTACATGGGACTAGTTCTAATATTATTGTGTTATTATGATTTTAAATGTACTTACTATGCTCCTAATGCTAGAATAGTTTATTATTTTGTTATGCCCTGTACAGACAAATGATTATTAATCATTAATTTGTCTGTTGATATATACAAGAGATATATAGCCTATTAAAAAAGCATTATTGCTATCACAATGGCATTATGGTACGTTACGTTGAATGTACCATTCTGTTAGTAGGTGAATTTAACAAATAAGTAGGCTTAATATTAAAGGCCAATGATGGAAATTTGTTTGAAAGCCAACCTTTATTGTTAAATGCAGATATTATATAAATAAAACATATATTTAAAATTAAAATTTCAAAATATGTCTATGGCATTGTTCAGATTCCTGATATAGAACGGCTTCGTATGTGGTAGCATTAAAATGAACATGACAATGCAGCTGTGCACAAACCCCCTGAACACCATCTCACATAGCAGACGGGTCTGGGCCAGGTCTGGCATTAAGCCGGCACTGCTGGCTGAGTTCTGGCATGGCAAGTGGTATATCAACCAGATGTGGACCAGGTCTGGCAGTGATGGCACTGTTTATATGATGGCATGCCAGATGTGGCCCGGTTATGGTTTGGTTTATGTAGTGTGGCCCATTGCTGGCCTTGTGCTGGCCCATGTTTGGCCCACCTCTGGCAAACAAGATATGGGCCACCAAAGGGCTGTCATTCTTTGTGGTATGTGGGCCGAGTGTAAGTGCATTGTGTGGGCCAGATCTGGGTCAGACCTCTTTTGCTATCTGGGATGTGGAGGTGAAGGTTGAAGTGTCCTGCACTGAGCCCTGGACTCTGACTCATCCCCACTGAACAACTTTGGAACACTGAACAGGAACTGGAGTGTCCATAAACATCACAGCATAATGCTCTTATTGCTGAATGAGCACACATTCCCAAAAGCCTGCTCCAAAATGTGAGAGAAAGCCTTCCCAGAAGAGTGGAGCTTATTATAAAGTGCTATTAAGTCTATGGGCAAGCCTAAAGTGTCTCCACAGCTGGTCTGAGGTCAGCTGAAAAGTAATCGTTGAAAAGTAGACTCCACAAATGGCATAGTAGACTACACTCTGCCAAAGCATTATCAAGACGACACGGTAGCCATATTGAATTTGGCAAAAAAGTCCAAACGTCAGAGTCCTGTCAATGTTGCTCAGCGTGGGGTTCTTAAGGAAGAGCATCACAGATCTCATACCTGGTGTTAAAAGTGTTGTTATTGAATAAAACAAAATGTTCTAAATTTGCATGTGAACATAATGTAACAGGATTGGGTAGAAAGTTTGTAAGTAAGTAAGCAAAAATAAGCGAGTAAAAGCGTTAATTAACTGAGCAAATGAAAAAGAGATCTGTTCTGTCCCATTACACAAACAATGTTCCTGCGATGTTCTGAACACACATAACCATGGTTCGGCTTCACGATTTTTTTCACACGGTCTTCTCAATTAGTCAGAAAGTGTCTGGTTAAAAGGTTGCTGGAGTGTTTCTAAGCATTATGAAAAAAAAATCTGCTCAGAACACAAGAGACAGATTGAAGAGTTCTTGCGATGTTCAAAAACAAACAACTAATTGCCAATTGTTAAAACTATGGGTAATGATGTATAAAGGAACGGTGATGTGCTAAGGGTGAAGATGTGTAATCCTAGCAGAATTAGTAGTTGTTATCATATTAAGAAGAAACACACACACACTTTCTCTCTTCACATCATGTTCTTCCTTTCTCTACAACACACATTCTGTCTCTCTCATCACCTCTCTATTTATATTCTGTTCTCTTGGCACATTTTAGTTGTATTCTTTCACCCTGATAAACACACACACACACATAACACACACACTCTCTCTCTCTCTCTCTCTCTCTCTCTCTCTCTCTCGCCTGCTTTCTTTTCAGATAAACTCACCAGAGTGGAGCTTACTGGTACAATCCCGTTGCCTTTGCCATGTCAGATTATATTTTCCTCAGCGCCTGCCTGAGCTAACCCTCATCTTCTCTCCCAAATTCAATTTAAAAGGAAGAATCGTGTTCCAGAATCAGCAGTGAAGAAAGTGTTCAGTGGACTGCTGCTTGACTGGGATTGTTGGATTTGGTTCTGAGGACAGAAGTGCAGCTTTTCACATTATCACCCATAATCCCATGTAATGGACATGGTCCTGTTTTACACTGCGGTCAGTTTACCTCAGAAATGAGAAATCAGGATTATATTATTTAATTTTTCTGTGAATTTAACCAACAAACTGAAACAGAAACATTTACACGTCCATGTTTATCCCTTTCCTGTCTGTATATTTTTCTTTCTATTTTTGGTGTTAGGTGTTACTCTATTTATCCATCCTTTCATTCACTTTCTTTCTTACATTTATTTCCTTTCTTTTTTCATTCATTTATTCACTTTCTTTCTTTCTTTCTTTCTTTCTTTCTTTCTTTCTTTCTTTCTTTCTTTCTTTCTTTCATTTTCACTCTTTCTTTTAATTCACTTATTCATTCAGTTTCTTTCTTTCTTTCTTTCTTTCTTTCTTTCTTTCTTTCTTTCTTTCTTTCTTTCTTTCTTTCATTTTTACTCTTTCTTTTAATTCACTTATTTATTCAGTTACTTTATTTTCTTTCTTTCTTTCTTTCTTTCTTTCTTTCTTTCAGTAAAAACAGAACAAATTATTGTGTCTACTTTCATTTTCAGCTTCATATTATCCAACACTGTGAAGTGGAACACGCCAAAGATATTTAATACCAAACAAAGAAAACAATAGGATCAAGAGCTATTTTAAAGGCTAAATATTTCCAAGATTTTCATTACTTTATTTTTTCCTAGGAGATCAGAAATCTTTAGTCACAAGAGTTGAACAGAGCACTAGGTCTGCTGTAGCCTCTTGGATAAAGAAATATAATGGATTATGACATGTTTAGGCTTTTCAGATTCTGCAGCACAGCTATACAAAATGTTTTACAGATCATATTAGACATAAAATATGGATGAATAGAAACATCCTTCGCTTAAACTGCCTACTGTAAAGTAGCTTGGTCTTAGTTAGGTCTATATCTGCTCTCGATCCAACTCTCAATCAGACTCTTTCCTGAGAAGAGAATGAGCTATAAACTTTATATTGTTTGATGCATGCTTTATAATAAACCCCTGCATATGCATCCATCAAATGCCAAGACCATTGGATTTCCATTTAAATAAAATCTCTAAAACCAATGAAACAAATGTCATGTTCTCACCGTGAACAGCCGGTGGGATCGCCTTCAGGAGCTTCAGGGGCGGGGCAGCAGAACTGGTGCAGGACCGTCTGGCTTCTGTAAAAGAGAAGTGAATAATTCTAATGAACATCGCTAGCATGTAGCTTTCGAAGTGGCATATTTTATATTTAGACTGCTGCTAAAGCACTGAAACTTCATCATACCCACTAACATACTGTTGATTTTGGCAGCTCTTTCATAATGCAAAGCTGTGAAGGATGTGTTACGAGCCGGGATTCATTTCTGACCAACAAATAAAATTTCTTTAGAAATCCACCCTTCAATTCCATTCCATTCTACTATATATCTACTATATTAAATTTTTTCCTACAGTTCTACTATATATTAAAGATAAAATGTACAGAATACCTCCATTACCACAAATGTAGTCAAAACATGTTTGGGGTCTGTACTGAAAAACCCATGATTTCTCCAGATGCTGACAAAAATGGTTCTCTGTAGAACCCTACAACAAGAAGAATTATGTTTTGTATAAATGTATTCTGTTCTCCTTTATTGAAGAGTAGAACTCTAGAACAAAGTCTTTCCCTATTAGAAAAGATTTCAAGAACCGTTTTCCAGGTTAAGCTCCATTATTTATCCAGTGAACCCATAAGGAATCCAATAAAGAACTGTTTTTATATGGTTTTGAATCTAAAATGCTCCTTAGTTTTTTTGGTACTTTTTCTGGTAAATCTTTTAAAGGTTCTATGTAGAACCCTACACCAGTGTTTCCCTGTTAAAAAATAAGCTTGAGAATTAATTTTAATCTAATGAACCATGAAAGTTCTCACTGGTGTCTCTTCAGTTAAATATAAATGTCCTAAAGGGTTTTTTGGTTTTCTGGAAACTCTCTTGAAAGTTTTGTGTAGAAGCCTATAACAGTGGTTCCATATTAGATAGATAGATAGATAGATAGATGGATGGATGGATGGATGATGGATAGATAGATAGGTAGATAGATAGATAGATAGATAGATAGATAGATGGATGGATGGATGGATGGATGGATAGCTAGCTAGCTAGCTAGCTAGCTAGATAGATAGATAGATAGATAGATAGATAGATAGATAGATAGATAGATAGATAGATAGATGGATGATGCATGGATAGATTGATGGATGGATGGATGGATGGATGGATGGATGGATGGATAGATAGATAGATAGATAGATAGATAGATAGATAGATAGATAGATGGATGGATGGATGGATGGATGGATGGATGGATAGCTAGCTAGCTAGCTAGCTAGATAGATAGATAGATAGATAGATAGATAGATAGATAGATAGATAGATAGATAGATAGATAGATAGATAGATGTATGGATGGATGATGCATGGATAGATTGATGGATGGATGGATGGATGGATGGATGGATAGATAGATAGATAGATAGATAGATAGATAGATAGATAGATAGATAGATAGATAGATAGATAGATAGATAGATAGATAGATAGATGGATGGATGATGCATGGATAGATTGATGGATGGATGGATGGATGGATGGATGGATGGATGGATAGCTAGCTAGCTAGCTAGATAGCTAGCTAGCTAGCTAGATAGATAGATAGATAGATAGATAGATAGATAGATAGATAGATAGATAGATGGATGGATGATGCATGGATGGATGGATGGATGGATGGATGGATGGATGGATGGATGGATAGATAGATAGATAGATAGATAGATAGATAGATAGATAGATAGATAGATAGATAGATACTTTAATCATCCCAATGGGAAATTATTAGAAAGTATTTCAGAAACCTATTTCTTATTATTAAGTATTACAGAAAGAACTGCACTAAGAATGCATATTTATTACCACAAATGTAATCAAATCATGTTTGGCGTCTGCTCTGAAGCTTTGAGGTTAATCTTGCTTTCCGTTTTACTGAATTTGCATTCATAAGTAATCATGTACTGACCCCAAAAAACATCTGGCTCAGAAACAGCATTTATAAACAGTAAGACATATTTAGAGCTGAGACTCATGTCCTTAGTGTGGTGTCATGGTAACTGCACACATCAGTGAGACGCTACTACTGACCTACCCCATCTTCCCACTACACTGGTGTTGCAGTTATCCGCTTATCTGACGTTTTCAATCAGTATAAACAAATGATTTATTTTATCTCCACAAGTCTGATATATAAAGAGTCAGGACTCTGTCGGGTCTCAGTGTGTTTTAGACGTGTGTTTCTCTCTCTGTTGGACAACCTTACACAGAATTTTCCTGGTTGAAGATCAAATTTTAGATGTTTATGAACAAACACTCGGAGCATCTCAGAGAGCAGAAATGAGTTTGATATCAACGTTGACTTTGAAGATACAAACATTAGTGTGAAAAAAATACAACTGTTGGTTTTTCTGGATCATCTCCATGAGTATATCGCTCCTAGTAGGCTAGAGAGAAACAGAAATACTGATGAAAAATAGCACATTCTTAAAGCTCTGAGTGTCTAATGAGCTTCATATTAACCTCCACTGAGGAGTGAGACATGAATAAAGACACTCAATACCGAACATGTAAAAATATTAGGATGTGGATCAAGTGTTATTCTGTAGGCTGCTGAATAATAAATAAAGAAGCCATACTTTGTATCTCTGGTAGAATTTGAGAGTTTTGTATATGTTTGTTTATTATTTCTTGTTTGTGTGTTTGTGTGTTTGTGTGTTTGTTGTGTTTGTGTGTTTGTTGTGTTTGTGTGTTTGTGTGTTTGTTGTGTTTGTGTGTTTGTTGTGTTTGTGTGTTTGTTGTGTTTGTTGTGTTTGAGTCCTCGCCCTTCCTGTTGCTCTTGTGTGACACTAAATATACCTCTGGGGATTAAGAAAGTACATTCTACTCTAATCTACTGTACTCTAATTACTCTACTTTACTCTACTCTACTCTACTGTAATCTACTCTACTGTACTCTACTCTACTGTACTTTACTCTACTGTACTCTAATTACTCTACTCTACTCTACTCTACTCTACTCTACTGTACTCTACTCTACTGTACTTTACTCTATTCTACTGTTCTCTACTTTACTCTACTTTTTTGTACTCTACTCTACTGTTCTCTACTCAACTCTACTCTACTGTACTCTACTCAACTCTACTTTACTCTATTGTACTCTACTCTACTGTTCTCTACTCAACTCTACTGTTCTCTACTCAACTCTACTGTTCTCTACTCAACTCTACTCTATTGTACTCTAATTACTTTACTCTACTCTACTGTAATCTACTCTACTCCACTATACTCAACTCTACTCTACTGCACTTTACTGTACTATACAGTATTCAACTTTACTGTACTCTATTCAACTCTACTGTACTCTACTCTACTGTACTTTACTCTACTGTACGTTACTCTATTCTACTGTTCTCTACTTTACTCTACTTTTTTGTACTCTACTCTACTCTACTGTTCTCTACTCAACTCTACTCTACTGTACTCTACTCAACTCTACTTTACTCTATTGTACTCTACTCTACTGTTCTCTACTCAACTCTACTGTTCTCTACTCAACTCTACTCTATTGTACTCTAATTACTCTACTTTACTCTACTCTACTCTACTGTAATCTACTCTACTCCACTATACTCAACTCTACTCTACTGTACTCTATTCAACTCTACTGCACTTTACTGTACTATACAGTATTCAACTTTACTGTACTCTACTCTACTGTTCTCTACTCAACTCTACTGTACTCTACTCAACTCTACTTTACTCTATTGTACTCTACTCTACTCTACTGTTCTCTACTCAACTCTACTGTTCTCTACTCAACTCTACTGTTCTCTACTCAACTCTACTCCACTGTACTCTACTCTACTCTACTATACTGTTCTCTACTCAACTCTACTCTATCCTACTCTACTTTATTCTACTCTACTGTTCTCTACTCTACTCTACTCCACTGTACTCTACTCTATTCTACTCTACTCTGCTGTACTCTACTCTATTGAACTCTACTCTACTCTGCTGTACTCTACTCTACTTTACTCCACTGTACTGTACTCTACTCTATTCTACTCTACTCTGCTGTACTCTACTCTATTAAACTCTACTCTACTCTGCTGTACTCTACTCTACTGTACTCTACTCTGCTGTACTCTACTCTATTCTACTCTACTCTGCTGTACTCTACTCTATTAAACTCTACTCTACTCTGCTGTACTCTACTCTACTGTACTCTACTCTGCTGTACTCTACTCTATTAAACTCTACTCCACTCTACTGTACTCTACTCTACTCTGCTGTACTCTACTCTACTCTACTGTCCTCTACTGTATTCTACTCTACTCCACTATACTGTGCTGTATTCTACTGTATTCGTCTCTATGCCTGGCGAACGCTTTTAGCTTTTTCCCATTTTTGTAATATCATACAGACACCATTTAAGCATGTCTGAGATTACTGGACAACTCAGCAGAAGAACAAACATCACACTGTTTTAAATCCAAAAACATTTTGGATAATATATAATTAGCAAAATGTTGTTTTATTGATGCTGGTTGTACATTTTTAGACACAGTTTGTTATACAAAGGTCTGGTTAATGGTTTAAGCTTTAATTCATTCTTCACTAAAAGTCAGAAATATTTAAACTAAAGTGATAATATTGCATTTTGATAGAAAAAATAAAAATACACATATTTGCTGTGATCAGGAAACCCAGGGCTGTAAAGGTGCAGCTTGAAATTTTTACGTGAATTGCAGTTAAACCAACCACACATTTTTTTCAGCTGAAGCTGTCTGCCTGTTTCGTTGGATTTTAAGAAATAAAGCACGTAGAGCTGAGTTACATAACAGAAGTGCTTGAACAGAATTATACAGATTGTTTGTAGAGAGATCTCTCGCATGGAATTCGTATGATTCACTGTTTTTAGTAATTAACACCTAATATCACAACAGATAGTGTTCTGCATGGAAATAGCCACACACAAACACTTAGAAAATCCTTTGCTTCAGGAAATGTTAATATGCACACACACACACACACACACACACATATCCTGGGTACAAATGCGGTATGAGAGGTGCACTGGGGCAGATGAGTGGTTCTAATATATATAGCATTTCTCTCTCTCTCTATCTCTCTTACTCTCTTACACACACACACACACACACATGCACACACACACATGCACACACGCACACAATCTCCATCTCTAGAGTGGATTAGGAGGCAGCTGGCGGATCAGCTCAACATCCTCTATGGGAATTTGACTTTAATGCTTCACTTAATGCACAGTATGCTGCAGTCTATTTGTGTGTGTGTGTGTGTTGTGTTGTGTTGTGTTGCGTGCATTTCTATGTTCATATTTTGTCCGCATGCCTGTAAGTGCACTTAGGTATGCCTGAGAACTAGGACATACTCTTGTTTACTGGAGCTTCACATTAACATGACAGCTTTCCATCCTCAGACACGTGCCGCATTAAATCACTCCAGCTGGCAAGCGGGTTCTTTCTACTGCAACCAAGACGTCTGTCTTTATAAACCGCAGCTCAGAAATACGTTCAGTCATCCTCAAGACACTGACAAAAACCTCAAGATAAAATACAAACTGTGTAACAAAAATAGAAATGTTTTACTCAAGAGAAAAAACCTTAAAACATACTCTTTTACTCTTGGTTCTTTGGTTGTGCCTCTGGAAGGGAGTCCTAAAATGGTTTTCTGTAGAACCCTACAACAAGAACTGAGCTCTACTCTACCCTACTCTACTCTACTCTACTGTACTTTACTCTAGTCTAATCTCTAATCTCTACTCCACTGTATTTTACTCTACTCCACTATGTGCTATTCTACTCTACTCTACTCTACTCAAAACACTAAATTATAGAAATTGTAGAAATTTGTTCTGTTCTCCTTTAGGGAAGAGTAGAACTCTACAACAAAGTATTTCCCTATTAGAAAAGTTAAGCTCCCTTATTTATCCAATGAACCCATAAGGAACCCAGTGAAGAACGGGTTCAATCCAAAATGTCTCATGTTTTTTGGGTACCTCTTCTGGTAAACCATCTAATGGTTAACCCTACACCAGTGCTTCCCTGTTAAAAAAAAGCTTAAGAATGAATTTTAATCTAATGAACCATGAAAGTTCTCACTGGTGTCTCTTCACCTACGTTTTCTGGAAAATCTCTTAAAGGTTCTATGTAGAGTTTATGTATGTTTTTCTATTAAAAAAGTATTTCAGAAAGAACTACACTAAAAATGCATATTTATTTTAAGGAGCCTTTAAAAGATCCTTCAGTCTTTATTCTTAAAACCCTTAAAGGAATCTTTGGGGGGTTTTTTTCCGTGGAAAGTTTCAGCGCGCTTTGTAGAACTACTATCAGTCTACTAGAAAGGGTTTAAGAAGAACCTTTTAGGAGGCTCGGAACTCGTTCTTTTATAAGTGTAATAGTATACTGATGAAAAATTGTTTTGTTCGTTAACAAAGAAGTTCTGATCATTTTTGGTACACTGTCGCTCTAGTTTTTTATAGATTATCTGAAACATTCTCTGTATCTGTTGTTTTACCAACTTCAAATGAAATGAAAGAAAGAAAGAGAGAGAGAGAGAGAGAGAGAGAGAGAGAGAGAGAGAGAGAAAGAGAGGGAGAAAGAGAGAGAGAGAGAAAGAGACAGCGAGAGAGAAAGAGAGGGAGAAAGAGAGAGAGAGAGCAAAGTGATGACAGGAACTTGTTTTGTAGACTTTTCACAGCATTAAATGTTACTATAAACAAGTAAAACGTAATGCATTAATTAATTAATTTAAAAAATGCTGGCAATTGCCGTGGTGTAAGAGACACGACCCTCTGATGGACACCGAGGGCAGCTATATAAGGAATAAATCACTTGGACGTGTGCTTTTATAGAAAAATGATCAATGATTATATTTATTTTAATATAACAGTGTGTTATTCCTTCCAGAGTGTAGCTCCCATCTCTGGGATTTCAACAAATCAATACATTCACTACAAAACATCACAGTCTGTATTCAGATGAACAAATGTTTACTTTTAACAATATAAACTTGTAGTTTTTTCCCCCTCAGTCTGAATATATTGCAGTCTGTTTTTATGCGTTGCCTATTTTCAGGCTAAAAGAATGAGTCTGTAGTGCGAACGGCAGACAGCAAATGATCCAGGCTAGCTGAGGAGTGTTTGTAGCTCTGTATTGATTTTTCACTAACAGGTTGAAAGGGTGATGTGAGTCCTCAGATTTCTCTCTGACTTCTTTAGGAGTCACTGGAGCAGAATGGCTGGGAAACCTATGCACTAGGAAGGATGCAGCAATATCAGTTTTATTTTATTTATAACTATATTATTATTATTGTTATTATTATTATTATTATTATTATTATTATTATTATTATTATTACTATCACCAGTCCTACTAATGTGTATTCGTTTATATTGTCATGTCTGGAAATGTTGTTTAATTTTATTTTTTGATTGATTTAATAGGCTTTAGGCTGAACTGTTGTAACCCCTGTGTGTTCTCATTATGGCTTTACGGTGAGCCTCGCAGAAGAAAAGCTTTGAGCTCGTGCAACACCGCCACGGTGTATTATGAGCGAACATAACAGCGCTCATAACAGGCTACAGTAAAACTCAGATGCTGTTATGTAATCCTGGTGTCGTGGCGTCATCAGTACAGTTGTGCACTTGCATGAGCACTGATTGATATGACTTACTCTGAATTCCTTGGGCCGGTCCGACAGAGAGCGGTGGACATCTGGGGCACCAGGGACCGGCAGCGCGTGTCTGCGTCCGTGTCCTCCGTTGATGAGTCCATGCTTGCACCGCTGGGCACGGCGGGTACCAGCTGCATGTCTTGTGGTGAGTGGCGCTCGGTTTGAGTAGTCGGTGTCCGCAGAGGAGGGGGGGGCGTCCCGTCCCTGTTGGCCAAAGCGGAGGAGGTGCGAGGGGGCGGATGAGGCCGCGAGGGATGCCGGTGTGTGGCGTCGTGGAGCCGCCGGTTTTCTCCAGCCAGCTCCTTTAACTTGCGCTCGAGCGTGTCGATGCGACGCCGCTGGGTCTGAATGAGGCCCTGCTGGTTCTGCACGATGGTCGTCAGCTCCTTCAGATAGAGCACCGCCTGGAGAGGGTTCTCCAACAGGCTCGACATGCTGCTGGACGGAGAAGCGCGCCGAGCTACAGAACGGGATCAGGCTGCGCGCTCAACTGGATGGGGTGAGAGAGAGAGAGAGAGAGAGAGAGAGAGATGGAGAAAAACTCCCGCCTCCGCCTCCGGAGGAAAGGATGCGCGAGATGGTGCTGATGCGAGGACGTCAAAACATAAGCACACGGGGGGAGGAGTTTCAGGAGTGACGCGGTGACGCACGTAAGGGCGCACAGTAAAGAATCGACTCAAACCAACGGTGAATACAGTCAGGAAATAAAGGGTTAATTCACTATTAATCTCTGAGGTTCAACACTTCTTAATGGAAAAGCAGACAGACATGCAGATAGACAGACAGACAGACGTAGATAAATAGACGCTGTCTGACATTTCCTTTCATGACATTTCCTCTGACTGAACGTGCATTTCTATAGGAAATTCCATTTTGATGTATACATATTCTGAAAACATGCACTCACATCCGAGCAAACAGAATCACTGGTCAGTCTGTTGTTCTACTGACTACCATTTGACGTAGTCAATGTTTTTGTGAGGTAGGAGGAAACCCACATGGTCCGGGGAGAACATGTGAAATTGACTGAAGAAGTGCTTTGAAAGAAATTAAAAGGAGACTGGCTGATCATTTTCTTGAGCACCTTTGTATTATGAGAATGAAGGGTTTCCTCTTTCCCCCATGACGAGACACTTCAACAATGATGGACATAGCATTAATGAAATCTCAGTTTGCACTGGTAGTTGTTGTTATGGGAACAATGAACTGATGAAATGTAGAGAGAAAAGGCTTATCCGCACTCTTGGAAGTCTGGAACCTCATGGACTGACTGTTATGTTTTTTTTTCCTTTTATTGAGCTTGAATACACAGGCCTTTGTGTCATGGCTGAGGTCCCAAGGTTCAAGGTTCAATCCCTTCCTGATTGCTGAGGATTCTGGTCTCTGTATGGAGGCAGGGTTTAACTCCACCCCATTCTGGCAGCTCTTTTTTTCCCTGATTGAAAACCATCCTGCACCAACAGTACAAGCCAAGAGCTCTTGAGATTTCTGCTGTTTGAGTCCTTCATCAACTGCAAAAGAGAAGAGATATTAGATTAAATGAAGGTTCTTTTGTTTGAGAGGCAAAAGATCCATTTCTGAATGGAACACAAAGAGATGTCAGAAGTGGGATTTGAACCCACGCCTCCATGTGGAGACCAGAACACCCAGATACCTGGAAGGTAGTGAACCTTGAGTCTGGCGCCTTAGACCGCTCGGCCATCCTGACATGCCAAAAACAGAAAGCAGAAAACAGAAAGCAGACACATCTGTCTCTAGAGTTTGTACGGAATGGCACAACACATAAACACATTTATTAGCAGTCCTACAGCTGGAAATAACCTCCTGATGAGACGATCAGAGGAGAATTGTTAGACTGGTTTGGACTTTAGTGACTCAAATAATCACTATTTACAAAATAAAAGCTACAACCATCTCTAGAGTTTGCACATAAATGGTGTGAAAATGCAGGTAGGGGCAACTCTGCAGAGGGAAGTGCCTTGTTGATGTTACTGTTAATGAGAGAGGTAAATAGAAAATGGCCAGATGGATGAACATAAGATGAGAGATGAAAATTTTTCAGTGCTTTCATTTGCTGATCTTTACATCCAGATGTATTAAGCAAGCTAAAACATGGCACCTTTAGTGTCAGACCCTGTTTTTGAGTGAGAAAAGTATTGGAATAAAGAGTCTTGTAATAAATAATACTTAATAACTGTTTGTGTATGCAGTGTCAATCTGAAATAAACCTGGAAGCAGAAAGTCTTTAATTACTACATCATATAATGCGTCTGTAATTGTTGACTCCGGCTCAGGTCAAGTGAAGTTTCTGCTCTTTGATATTTAACGCTGTTTAAAAGTGATTGGACCTCCTAGTCTGGTCAAACACACTGGTGATGAGAGAGATCGCTTCAGACTGGTTCAAGCTATTGGAAGGCTATTATCATTTAAATAACAACTTTGTACAGTCGTGGTGAGCAGAAAAGCATTTCAGGCCACACACTGTGTCGAACCTACGACAGTAAAAGACCACACTGAGTTCCGATCCCTTCAGTTAAAGAACAGGCAGGTTAGGTGAATATAAGACGCTGAACTTTTATACTAAACATCCTGCACAAATTGTGCAAGAATAGAGCTTTGTGAGTTTCTGCAGCGCTCTCACAGATCAAAGGAAGTTTCTTCAGTTTGAGAGGCAAATTTGGGATTTTTTCTAATGAGAAACAGGGCTTGAACCTACACCACCATGTGGAGACCAGAAGGTATTAAATAGTGAGTCAGACCACTCAGACTTTCCTTACTTTCTTTCAAAAATAAAAACAGGCTCCTAGGTCTCTATAGTGATGGCAAAAAATCACTATAGAGACACTTAGTTAGATGCAACTGTGCAATGCATTGTTGATGACATAGGAGAGGACAGAACTGACAGACTGGTTCAAGCGTACACTAAGCTACGCTAATGTGGGCACAGACTCACTGGACAGTTAAAAATAGCACCGTTCCACAGGAGATAAGGTGAATATTAGATCCTAGGCATTTTTTTTAGCAAATAATGGGGGTTTCTGTTGTTTGAGAGGTAAAGGAGGATCCATTTTGGATTATTTGTAAAACTTCAGTCAGTAACAAACAACTTGTCAGAAGTGGGATTTGAACCCACGCCTCCATGTGGAGACCAGAATACCCAGCAACCTGGAAGGTATTATACCTTGAGTCTGGCGCCTTAGACCGCTCGGCCATTCTGACAGACGTATACAACTTTTGGAAAAATGATAGAAATAGTTCAGTCTCTATAAAGTCACTGAAAAGAACGCGTGTGGTAGTTGTTTTGAAAAAATAAATAAATATTAAGGAGATTTAAAAAAAAATAATAATAATTGTAACATTGTTTTCGCAATTATTCTAAATATACCTTATTTTGTGGTAATAACGTTTTAATTAATTTTGTGAAACAGTAACGAATCTGTCGTCGTAAATCAACAGTCAAATCCTCTGTCACCTGACTAAGGGACGCGGAAGTTTTGATCTGTCAGACCCGTGCAGCTTCTTCAGTCTGTAATGCGAGGAAAGAAAATCGTCTTGTTTTAACGTTTAGAGCTCGCCTCTCTAAATGGGCAGGTAGGTTTTTCTTGAGGAGATACTTGTTAAATAACTGTAGTGTTTTGTTTGACAGAACTAGCGTCCGGCTTGTGGATAGCTTTAGCTAAGTTAGCTGGTTAGCATGCAAGCTGTTTACATCACTGGGGGAAAGATGTACACGATATTTTCTCTTGCAAAACAACGAAACCCGTTGTTTTGCACACCCTGACACACGCTTTCAATAATAGCATTTACTAGTCAGTTGATTAGTTAGTAAAATAGAGGAAATGCCTGTTTCCGGTTTAGTGTAGCCCCTGGTCACGTTTCGTCATCGTTGTTGTTCTCTAGCGGTGTTACTGTTAAGAGTGTTGACGGTATGATCACCTGTTCGATAAATACAGTTAGGTATTACAGTTTTAATCAACAAACTAAAAACATTCAAACTGGCGGTGAAAACGAAAGGAAACATATCACGCCCCCTATACACTATATTGCCAAAAGATTTGGGGTTCAGGTGTTGTTTTTCAGGTGTTGGCCTCGACCCCTAAGCTCCAGTGAAAGGAACTCTTAATGCTTCAGCTTCATACCAAGACATTTTGGACAATTTCATGCTCCCATTATTGTGGGAACAGTTTGGGGATGAATTAGAGCGGAGACTGCGAGCCAGACCTTCTCACCCAACATCAGTGCCTGACCTCACAAATGCACTTCTAGAGGAATGGTCAAAAATTCCCATAAACACACTCCTAAACCTTGTGGAAAGCCTTCCCAGAAGAGTTGAAGCTGTTATAGCTGCAAAGGGCGGGACAACTCCATATTACATTCATGTGCATGTAAAGGCAGACGTCCCAGTTTTGGCCTGGCTCGCAGTCTCCGCTCTAATTCATCCCAAAGGTGTTCTATGGGGTTGAGGTCAGGACTCTGTGCAGGCCAGTCAAGTTCCTCCACACCAAACTCACTCATCCATGTCTTTATGGACCTTGCTTTGGTCACTGGTGTGCAGCCATGTTGGAACAGGAAGGGGTCATCCCCAAACTGTTCCCACAATAATGGGAGCATGAAATTGTCCAAAATGTCTTGGTATGAAGCTGAAACATTAAGAGTTCCTTTCACTGGAACTAAGGGGCCGAGCCCAACCCCTGAAAAACAACACCTGAATTCCCTAAAACATTTGACAATATAGTGTAAATGTGAGAGCTCTCTGTTATGTCTCTACTTTGTATGGAAAGAAGCAATGAGAGAAAACATTCCCTGAATATTGATTAGGCAGATGAAAGCAGGGAGGATTTTCTGTTCTTATGCCACTAGGAATCATGGTTTGTTTTGTTTCTTGCTCTGACACACAACTAAATGATGATGATGATGATGATGATGAATTTGCTTTTCACTCTAGCTCTTGTTGGCTGTTTTTCACTTCTCAGGTGTACATGCAACTAAGCTGCACAGGAGGTTTACACTACACGTTAGGAAAATAAGAAATGTTTGTAAGAAAATATTTGAGCTTCTGTGCTGTTAGAGTAAGAAAATTGCTTCACTGATCCATCGACACTATGCAAGGAGTCTTTGAGCTCCAGTATGAGTTGGTATGATGGACCTAAACTCATGACAGAGCTAAAACTGTGTAGTGCGCTGGAGTAATGAACGAGTGGAGGTCAAGAAATGCAATAGATTTTATTCTTGATTTTGAAAATGTCAGTGATGAGGTGACTGTCTGATCACAATTTCTAATCAGTCTTTCAGTGTCTAATCAGTATTCCAGTCCCTTGTAGCTCTACATTTGTTTTAATGAATTTATATATGATTAGCGATCTATTCATTCATCTGTCTGTCTGCTTCTATGCAATGGTTCATTCAGTTTATGATGATGATGAGGAGGAGGAGGAGGAGGATGAGAATGTGTGTTTAAAGAGGAGGAGGAGGAGGATGAGAATGTGTGTTTAAAGAGGAGGAGGAGGAGGATGAGAATGTGTGTTTAAAGAGGAGGAGGAGGAGGATGATATTGATCTGTGATGAGGATGTTGAGGATGATGATCTGTGATGAGGATGGTGAGGATGATGATCTGTGATGAGGATGGTGAGGATGATGATCTGTGATGAGGATGTTGAGGATGATGATCTGTGATGAGGATGTTGAGGATGATGATCTGTGATGAGGATGATGATGATGATGATGATGTGTATATGTGTAGGATGACTCAGAAGCACCACCTGGAGGGCCAGGTCTATTCTGTGCCACTGATCCAGCAGGACCTGAGGAGGGAAGAGGCTGTGCACCAGATCACTGATGCCCTGCAGTACCTGGAAATGATCTCCACAGATATCTTCAGCAGGTAATTCCACATCCATCCATCCATCCATCCGTCTATTTCTCTAGTCCTCTTTCTGTCTGTTTGTCTCTCCATCCATTTGTTTATCTATCTATCTATCTATCTATCTATCTATCTATCTATCTATCTATCTATCTATCTATCTATCTGTCTATCTGTCTGTCTGTCTGTCTGTCTGTCTGTCTGTCTGTCTATTTCTCTAGCCCTCTTTCTGTCTGTCTGTCAATCCATTTGTTTATTTGTCTGTCTGTCTGTCTGTCTATTTCTCTAGCCCTCTTTCTGTCTGTCTGTCCATCCATTTGTCTGTCTGTCTGTCTCTCTGTCTGTCTGTCTGTCTGTCTGTCTGTCCATCTAATCAGTTGGCAGTATTCACATTTTGCTCAGAGTAGTATATATTCTTTTTTTCTTATTGTATGTATTTATTTATTTATTTTTTTAATTTAATTTTTTGCCATTTAATCAAATAATTTGTTTGTTTTTCCGAAACCCAACATAATTTTTTTTTGTCGCTCTAACAAAAAAGTCCTCATGTATTTTTTTATATAAACAGACCAGGAAGTGAAAGCAAATTATTTAAATTAAGTTCAGATGACGTTCTTGCCATTTAAAGAGAAGCATTTTAGTCAAGTGTTTCTCAAGAAATAATAAATATATATTTACATGCAAATATCAAATGAAAAAAATGGAAGTGGCAACCCGGGTTTTTTTTATCTAATAACAAACTTGAGCACTTTCGAAGCTAGAAAAAGCAGATGTTCATATGCAGTATGTAAACATCATTCCTGAATTATTTTCTCTGCCCTCAACCCAGCATGTGCTAATGAGGATTATATGTAACCTGTAGCCTTCCTCATTAATCCATTGTTTTCTGATGTATTTAATAAGCTTTTAAAAACATGTTCTTGTTTAGTTTTCTGAAATAAAAGGCTTGTTTTTATATGATAATAAAATATGACAGATATGGAGCAGGAAATGTGGGAAAAGGGCAGGAGGTTCAGTAAATGGCAAATGTTTTTTTTGTTCTGTATGCACATACGTGTGTGTGTGTGTGTCTGAGTGCTCAGATATGCTAATATCAGCTGCAGGAATTGAAAAACCAGTCGTAGTGTTACCATGACAACATAGTGGAGGAGAGACGTTTTGCTGTGTGTGTGTGTGTGTAAAGATAACTGCTGGTTTTCTGGGTCAGCTCCATTAGGATGCACTCTCTCTCTCTTTTTTATTTTTAAAAATTCCTCTTCTTTTCAGCCCTTTTAACTCCTCACTAGGCAACAGGGTGTACTCAAGTGTGTGTATATATATATATATATAAAATGTGTGTGTGTGTGCACAGGCATGTATGCTTGATGTAGCTCACACACATTAGCTAAACTCTACAGGCATCTCTATCACCTATATATGTTTTCTATATCATGGCATAGGATAATAAATTATAACACACACACAGCTGAGAGTTTTGGTGTTGCAGGGTGTCTCAGAGTGTGGAGAGGAACCGTGCTCACCTTCAGGCCGTCACTGACCGCATTAAACTGGCTCAAGCTCGAGTCCACAAGATTAAAGGAAGCAAGAAAGCCACCAAGGTGATACACACACTTCCAGTACACACACACACACCCATTCATTTTCCACGTCTGTTACACCGTGCTGCTTCAATTCTCCGTCCTGATTGGTTGGAAGGTGTTGATGTTGATGAATGTTCTCTAACAGCGACTCTGACAGCCGTTCTGCCTCTAAAACAGATCGCAGGTCTGTATTAAATCACTCATGCAATACATTCTGGTTTCCAAAGTATTCCTGTTCCAGTATAAATGGTTCAAAGCATTCTGTAAGAGGAAACTAATCAACTTTGGAGAAATGACTGCTGTGTCATACCATTTACTATGTAAAACAAACCACTTTTCATCCTCGTGTTCTAATATCAGGACACATCGTTAGGTCTCTTGCATTACCCGGGATTTATAATCGAGTCTGTAGCTCCATTATTAATTTATGGCAACTTGAGACACACAGCATTTGCTTGATTACATGAATGCATGATTAGGTGTACATAAGCGAGAAAATAAAGAGTGTGTGTTTGTGTATGTTTAGGTTTTTTCCAGTGCTAAATACCCTGCTCCTGAGAAACTGCAGGATTATTCTTCCATATTCGTGGGTGCTGGAGATCCAGTGTCTCAGAAACGACCTCGTTACAAAATACAGAGCAAGCTCCGCCCCCTGGATGACAAGGCCTTACAGGTGAGTGATGTCTACTTTTTAATTTATTTTTTGCCCACTATTGCGCACAAATCCAATTTTATGTCTTAATGTGATACAGATCTTTTTGAACAGTGTGAACACTCAATGTCCTCTGAATCAGCCAATTACATATGTGGTCCTAGATTACTGAATACACTACATTGCCAAAAGTATTGGGACTCCTCTCCTTGAATTCAGGGGTTGGGTTCGGCCCCTTAGTTCCAGTGAAAGGAACTCTTAATGCTTCAGCTTCATACCAAGACATTTTGGACAATTTCATGCTCCCAACTTTGTGGGAACAGTTTGGGGATGACCCCTTCCTGTTCCAACATGACTGCACACCAGTGACCAAAGCAAGGTCCATAAAGACATGGATGAGTGAGTTTGGTGTGGAGGAACTTGACTGGCCTGCACAGAGTCCTGACCTCAACCCCATAGAACACCTTTGGGATGAATTAGAGCGGAGACTGCGAACCAGACCTTCTCGTCCAACATCAGTGCCTGACCTCACAAATGTGCTTCTAGAGGAATGGTCAAAAATTCCCATAAACACACTCCTAAACCTTGTGGAAAGCCTTCCCAGAAGACTTGAAGCTGTTATAGCTGCAAAGGGCGGGACAACTCCATATTACATTCATGTGCATGTAAAGGCAGACATCCCAAAACTTTTGGCAACATAGTGTAGACTCACTAGATTTCTTTTGTGTTGCAGGAGAAGTTGATGTATATTCCAGTATGTGTGAACACTAAGAAGCGCTCAGAGGATGAGAACGAGGAGGGGCTGGGGAGTCTGCCACGAAACATCAGCTCCGTCAGCTCTTTGCTGCTCTTTAACACCACAGAGAACCTGTGAGTTTATACACACACACACACACACAGAGCCATACTTACTAGAGTCCACCTGGTGTCTTTTAGTATTCCACTTGGTCTCAGATCATTGAGAATATTTGATAACGTATACACCGGTTCTCAGACCAGTTTCCTCCTCGTGTGTAGGTATAAGAAGTACGTGTTCCTGGATCCTCTGGCAGGAGTCGTCACTAAAACTCACAACACACTAGAGACAGAGAAGGATGAAAAGCCGTTTGATGCACCGCTATCCATCACTAAACGAGAGCAACTAGAGAGACAGGTGAGAGTCGGATGCAAGAGAGATATTCTGTCTTCCAGCAGGAGATAGAGGTGTAACAGAAACCTTTCAGTCATAACACTTGTAATCTTTTAGATTTACACAGTCTGAAATCACAAAAAAAAATCAGATGGTCAGGTGAGCTGTCGGAGATAGTGGACAGTCAGAGTAGGTGGCTGTAAAGACCACGATTTGAACGAAGCAAATGGATGTATTGTCTTTTAAATGATGACCTTTTGATTTGATTGAGCAGATTTATTTAAAAGATTATGTTGACCAGGAGTCTGCTAGCATTTTTGACCACCATGTCCAGCTCTGTTCTGCAATTTTATACATCTTTAATGTTGTGGAAAGTCTATAAAACAAGTTGGTTCACGTTTTCACTTCTATTAGAGTAGCTATAAACAGACGGTATATTAGAATGCATGCATTATTATAGACCTGTGAATTTTTTTATTACAGCTCACAATATTGATCTGCCGTTAAAGAGAATTTATATTCTGAATAATCTGAATCAAACATCTATTTTTTTTTTAATTATTTCATTTTCTCAGACTGCAGAGAATTATTTCTATGTGCCAGATCTGGGGCAAGTGCCTGAAATCGACGTGCCCTCTTATCTGCCCGACCTGCCTGGCATCGCAGATGACCTCATGTACAGCGCTGACCTCGGCCCAGGCTTCGCCCCTTCTGGGGCAGTCAGTGCGAACATGCCAGAACTGCCCTCTTTCGGCACAGAACATGAAGGTAATGGACCCAGAACGAAGACACTGGACTCAAGCAGAACCAGGACGTGTTGATTAATTTTTTTTTTTTTTTTTGTATGTTATGTTTCAGGCGCTCAGTTCCGATCAGAGGCTCCTCCTCCACCTCCACCTCCACCTCCTCCACCGCCTCCTCCTGAGGCTCCCCAGGTTATAGCTCCTCCCCCTGGAGCTCCTCCAGCCCCGCCTCCTCCTCCTCCACCACCTCCTGCTGTTCCAGATGATGCAGGTGGTGGAGGTGTATCCGGTCAAGCCCCACCCACAGGTATGCCCCACTCATTTGCATGCCCTGCCCATAGCCATTCATCAGTTTTCTTTAGTAATACAGGAGAAGAACCCACTGAGGGTGAGATTAGATACTGTATGACAAATTAGATACAACACAGATCTAACAGAGATATAATTTTGTGCCAAACATCTACAAGCAAAATATTAGATATAAATAGATAGATATAGATAGATATAAATAGATATAAATATTATATCTGATAGGAATAATAATAATTTATAGTAAGCAATTTATTTTTATTATTATTATTATTATTATTATTATTATTATTATTATTATTATTATCTAAGAGAATGTAGTTACACATCTAACTTTGTTAAAATGTTTGTGATATCACTTTCTAAAAGCTTCACATGTCCAACCTGTTGCTTTCGGTGTGTGTCTGTGTGTGTGTGTTAGGCACTGTAAAAGGTGCCCCTACAGAGGTTCTCCAGCCGTCGGATGGGCGAGCCAGCTTACTTGAGTCTATTCGTAACGCTGGTGGCATCGGAAAAGCCAAACTTCGCAACGTTAAAGAAAGAAAGATGGAGAAGAAGAAACAGAAGGAGCAAGAGCAAGGTCAGACTCGGGAACTGAACACACAGCAGATAAAACAGTACAAAAAATGTACTTTACAGCACAGGGTGCTCGTGACTGCACTGACTGACCTTCAACCTGATTTTTTTTTTTCTGGAAAATATTCCTATTATCTAATGAGTTTGAATAAAGAAGCTCTCAACACTCTTATTATACGATTACTTTGTGAAATAAGCAAAATGCTCTGGTCAGCAGCACAAAACATGGTATTTTAAAATATTAGATATTGTGGGCAGCACAGTGGCTTAGTGGTTAGCACTGTTGCCTCACAGCAAGAAGGTCCTGTGTTCGAATGGGGCCTTTCTGTGTGGAGTTTGCATGTTCTCCCTAGGCCTGCGTGGGTTTACTCCGGTTTCCCCCAAAAACATGTACATTAGGTCTAAATTGCCCATAGGAGTGAGTGTGTGTGTGTGGTTGTCTGTCTATATGTGTGGCCCTGTGATGGACAGGTGACCTGTCCAGGGTGTACCCCTACCCTTTGCCCAATATCTGCTGGGATAATCTCCAGCAGATCCCCGTGACCCTGATTAGGAATAAAGCGGGTATAGAAAATGGAATGATGGATAGATATTGCTGCTCATGAGAGTTTAGAAAGCCGAGATAAAGAGATATTACTCTTGACTATTTGCTTTATTCCTGCATTTTCTTAATCTGCGTGACATTTGCTTTAACATGATAAACTTTATCATCATATATTTGAACATTATTTTAAAACTCATGTAACTTTATCTTTAACCCCATCTTTCAGTTGGAGCAGCAGCCAGCGGAGGAGATTTCATGTCCGATCTCTTTAATAAATTGGCCATGCGGAGGAAAGGTAGGACTTTATCTCAGTTATCATCAGTTAGTCACTTCATTCTAAGGTTCTAGTGTTACTTCATCCTGCTAACGACGTACCACTGTCAGGTATCTCGGGTAAAGTCCCAGGAGGCGCAGACTCCACAGAACCGCCTGGCAGCTCCGGCAGCGCTTTCGCCAGAATGTCAGATGTGATCCCGCCCCTTCCTGCTCCTCAACAGCCAGCCGCGGAGGACGACGACGACTGGGAGGCGTAACCAATACAGACCACTTCTGAATGACTCTTAATAAACTGACAAAGGTTCTGAAACTGCGGCAACACAACAAACGTGACTTCAGAATCATGTATGTCACGTTGAAAAGGTTCACTGCTTTCTATGTCCACTAACCTGTGATCATTTACTAACAATACATGTGTGTTAAAAAGAGCTAGATGATGTAATGAATACCGGTCTATAGGTAATCACATCCGTTGCACAATCAATCAAATGATCGGGATTGTTTTGCCATGCATATGCCATGTGTGGCAGATTTATTAAAATTGAATATTCATGAGGTCAGTTCTCCTGTAACAGACATCTGCGTCTGTTGTTAATGACGATAAAATGTCAGCAGGCCACAATTCCTCACTTGGTTGTATTGTAATAATAATAATACATTTTATTTATAGGCCTAGAGAGGAGGCTGTTTGATTTTTCTCTAAACAAAGCATCAGTGAGGGGTCGCATACCTGATGTGCTGCATTCTAACTGTGTTTGAAAAGGATAATAATCATAAACTCATTCATGACACTTAACTAGCTGACTGTACGTCATTGTATTACGTTAGCTTCTACTTTTCAGCTTGGTCAGATTCCAGGCAAACAAAACATACACCGATCAGGCATAACATTATGAACAGTGCCAGGTTAGGTGAACAAGACTGATGATCTCCTCATCATGGCACCTGTTAGTGGCTGGGATATATTTTGTCCTCAAAGTTGATGTGTTAGAAGCAGAAAAAATGGGCAAGTGTAAGGAGTTTGACGAAGGGACAAATTGTGATGGCTAGACGACCGGATCAGAGCATCTCCAAAACTGCAGCTCTTGTGAGGTGTTCCTAGTCAGTATCTATCAAAAGTATCCATTACGTCCTGTAAGTATCCTTTAAATCCACAACTTACAGGCCTTAAAGTATCTGCTGCAAACATCTTGGTGCCAGACACCACAGCACACCTTCAGGGATCTAGTGGAGTCCATGCCTCGACAGGTCAGGGCTGTTTTAGCAGCAAAAGGTGGACAAACACAATAGTAGGTCATAATTTTATGCCTGATTGGTGTAAGACTGGGCATAAACCTGAGGTCTGACTTGCCCGGTGGTGTAGTCATGATTTCTCCATCCCTGTATATGAAATATTTATAACTATAGGAAGTAAACTATAGGAAGAAATCTTATCCAGAATAAAATCTGAGCATCTGAAGAGTAATTTGTGTAATTACATTCTTTACGCACTGATTATTTCCGACCATCTGCTGGGAAAACACATGGCTCAGGCATATTGTGTTCAGCAAACCTTAAATGAAGTTGTGCATTTCTGAAACCATCTGATAGGAAAAAAAAAAGTGAATAAATGTATCATGTACGAATTTGTGATATGGATTTTATTCACATTAAACAGTCTCACATGAACATAGACTCCAACTCTGAACGGACCGGAGGAATGTTAATAATTTACGTGGCTTTTACAGGATTACACAACCACATGCACGCTAAACATGAAAAACACAAACAGAACTTGCATCTGGATGGAGATGAAGAATCGAGGTCATGTGGCGTTCGGCTCAGTGCTGCGCTTGTCGCTTCTCCAGGAAAAACTGCAAAACCAGATACGCACAACTTCAGATCTAATACAACCAGACACCATCACCTTCTGCTCTAGGCTACACACAATCATGCAAATAGCTGTTATGTTTTCACAGAGGTAGAATTGTCATTTGCATTAATGTTTACTCTAACACAAGTACTGTATGTTTTAACAAAAATAGTTAATACTACAGTATAATACACTATGAAAAGCTGACATGAGATTCTTTCAATTCAATTCATTTTATTTGTATAGTGATTTTATCAGTGGACGTTGTCTCAAAGCAGCTTTACAGAAGTATAGAAACATTACAGAAAAATGATAAAGTCGGAAGTTAAATTACTATTTATCCCTAACATTTATCCCTTATGAGTAAGCCCGAGGTGATGGTGGCGAGGAAAAACTCCCTGAGATTATATGGGGAAGAAACCTTGAGAGGAACCAGGCTCAGAAGGGAACCTCAACCTCATTTTGGTTTTCTTATAACAGCATTTCCTGAAATACTGTGTACTACAGCAGTTTAGCATACACCAATCAGGCATAACATTATGACCACCTGCCTAATGCTGTTTTTGTCTCCCTGACCCGTCCTGCACTGTGTATTCTGACACCTTTCTATCAGAACCAGCATTAAATTCTTCAGCAATTTGAGCAACAGTAGGTCGTCTGCTGGATCGGATCACACGGGCCAGCCTTCACTCCCCACGTGCATCAATGAGCCTTGACCGCCCATGACCCTGTCACCGGTTCACCACTGTTCCTTCCTTGGACCACTTTTGATAGATACTGACCACTGCAGACCGGGAACACCCCACAAGAGCTGCAGTTTTGGAGACGCTCTGATCCAGTGGTCTAGCCATCACAATTTGGTCCTTCGTCAAACTCACTCAAATCTTTACACTTGTCCATTTTTCCTGCTTCTAACACATCAACTTTGAGGACAAAATGTTGACTTGCTGCCTAATATATCCCACCCACTAACAGGTGCCATGATGAGGAGATCATCAGCGTTATTCACTTCACCTGGCAGTGGTCATAATATTATGCCTGATCAGGGTAGATTTTTACTAATTAAACAGTGAATCTCACACAATACCGCTGATATGTTTATAGTTACGATTAACGTTGTTAAACATCCGCAAAACAAGTCATTTCTCATTATCGCTCACGTAACAGCAGCTATAAACTGATATATCCCTGAGAAATCACAAACTCCTGTTCTGAAGACTGGACACTTCCATAAACACTAAATAAACATTTCCTAACAGAAAACTTCACCATATAAACAAGTAAATCCTTTTCTTTATTAAATAACCTGTTTTCTATTTGTTCTACTATTTCTACTAACAGTGTACAGCTACACAAAAATATTGTGTATAAAAGTGCAGTAATTTTCCCAATAATTGATAAACTTGTCTAAAAAATGGCTTTTCTGATGATGGAGTTCTGATGAAATGTTGGAGAATTGGAATTTATGAGAATATAAATTATAGAGCTTGAGTGCAGATGAAAATGCGAGGGGAAAAAAAACTAACCAAGTATTGAGTTCAACCTAATTCAGACTCAACATGTCTTTGTGTGTGTGTGTGTGTGTGTGTGTCTTCACCTTCCTAATGCTGGCAAAAGCCGGCCCGAAGTTACTGTGAGTGCGTGTGCTGCTCCTGATCCACTCCGGAAGCTTCTGCAGTGTGCCAGTGCGAGCGTAGCGCCGGTCACACAACACAATACAGGCGTAATCTCCTCTGTGACGAATTGCCCGGCCTGGGGGTAAGACAGGAAGTGATGAAACTCAGAAATCAGGATGCAGCACATTGTTTAGTACGCATTAAATTCACAGCTGTTTGCATCCTCTTTGGATTACTGAATGAAATACACTGATCAGGCATAACATTATGACCACCTGCTTAATATTGTGTTGGTCCCCCTTTTGCTGCCAGAACAGCCCTGACCTGCCATGCACTGTGTATTCTGACACCTTTCTATCAGAACTTCTTCAGCAGTTTGAGCAACAGTAGCTCGTCTGTTGGATCGGATCACACGGGTCAGCCTTCACTCCCCACGTGCATCAATGAGCCTTGGCCGTCCATGACCCTGTCGCCGGTTCACCACTGTTCCTTCCTTGGATCACTTTTGATAGATACTGACCACTGCAGACTGGGAACACCTCCACAAGAGCTGCAGTTTTGGAGATGGTCTAGCCATCACAATTTGATCCTTCAAATCCTTACGCTTGCCCACTTTTCCTGCTTCTAACACATCAACTTTGAAGATGAAATGTTCACTTGCTACCTAATATATCCCAGGTTCCATGATGAGGAGATCATCAGTCTTATTCACGGCACCTGTCAGTGGTCATAATGTTATGCCTGATCTGTGTATGTAAAGTTGTATAGGCAGGTTATACACACAAACCATCATTATACCTATTGACTGGTTGACAGCCTTCATGCACAAATTTTCGATTAAAGCCTTCCCAGGACTTCTGCCATCCAAATGCAGCTGAAAAGAGAACGGAAATGATTGTTTTTTATTATCATTCTTGATGTTACAAAAAAAAATCATTTGGTTTGTCACTTACCATGTTCTTATCTAAATACGCCATTTTCTCCTGAAGTTCAGGCGATTTGATGTTGGGATACGGCATTCCGACCATCACAATACATCTTAAAAACACACACACACACACATAAAGGTGTGTGTAGCTGTAAAACACTGAGGAAGCAAACATAAGCTCTGATGACCTCCGTGACCTCATCACTCTCACCTGCCCAGATCATCTGAGAAGTTAATCCCTTCACTCATCTTTCCTCCAACCACAGAGAATAACAGCGCCCCCGACTGGCCGCCTCCAGCATTGCTGCAGCGCTACAGCGGATAAATGCATACAGTCAGGCACCACTTAAATATCACACCACACTGTCCGAACAGGGCTGAGACACATGACAGACAGATCATTTTGTGAGATCATTCTCTATGATATGTATATACTAACTATTGTCATAACAATTAAAAACTCGAGGCATGATGCAGGCAGTTTACACCACAAAGCTGATTATTTTCCTATAAGAGCACAGTGTGTGTGTGTGTGTGTGTGTGTGTATGTGTAAAATCTAAATTATGGTTGGGTGATATACCAGTTACACATAAACAGTCATTAGTAACACACCTGGATGCACTTGGAGTACTCAGACAGCACCTGCTCCACCTGACTCGCTTTCTTTGGTTCCTGGAAAATCTGAATCCCGCAATTAATATAAACTCTGAACCTTTTTTCCGCTTGTTAGATTAATTGTGCATAAGATGGAACTGTTTTTTCCTGCAGTAGTTCATGAATATACAAAGATTCTGGCTGGCTCAAAAAGTCTTCTGATTTTTAATCCCATCTCACTCGCTCCAGAATTATTGGTACCCTTCAAATAATAAGAGTCGGAGGAACTTCTTAACTTCCTTTGAGCAAAAAAATCCTTCTGATAAGAGCTTTTTCCAAATTAAGATAAAAAAAGATAGAACTTTATTAATCCCAAAGGAAATTCTGTTGCCAGAAACTGCTTCAGGTAACGAGAAAAATAAATATAAATGAAAAACAAATGAAATAATATATATATATATATATATATATATATATTATAAGGTGCTAGGGAACTAGAACATATAATAAGATATTGCACATGGTGTTATATTAACAATGCACAGAAATTATTGTGAAATTTTGATACAGTCTGTGTTCATTTGGTCAGCTCTGCCCCCTACTGAACAGGGAGGAGTTATTATAGAGTTTGGCCACTGGTAGGAAAGCCCTCCTCCTCATCCCCAAACTGTTCCCACAAAGTTGGGAGCATGAAATTGTCCAAAATGTCTTGGTATGAAGCTGAAGCATTAAGAGTTCCTTTCACTGGAACTAAGGGGCCGAGCCCAACCCCTGAATTCAATGATTTAGAGGGGTGTCCCAAAACCTTTGGCAATATAGTGCATGTTGAAGATATGAAAGATTTCCTGTTTCATATTGTTTTGGCTCTGATTATTATCACTATTAACTGTATTAATGTGTATAATGTGAAGTATTTACCTTCTTTTTGGCTGCAAGTCGTTGGAGGACTCCGTTACTCTCCCAGTGTCCCAGAATTCTCCTCTCATACTCATAGGATGGGAAGAAACAGACCACGCCTCCTGGAACCACGTTGCAAAGGTTGGACAGAACCCGTCCCGTCTCTTCCATCTGAGAGACACACACACACACACACACACACACACACAAACATGCACATGGTAAGTGTAAATAGTAATAATAATATTAATAATAAACTTTTTATATGTGCATAAAAGCCCTTTCTAATAATATGGGGTAATTTAACTATAATTAAAATACACTTCTTAATATACGCTATATTTTCTGAATGAAATACTTTTTTTTAAACATAGGAAACCATGGTAACCATGCTAAAATGTCATTTGAATGTGGTGATAACATATTCTAGGATAAATATGATAAAAAACATTAACATTTTAGCCAGAAAGGTCTGCTTTTCTGAGAAGCTTATTTTTTCTATAGCTCATAGCTTTGGATTTACTGTGGTTTGTGTGTGTGTGTGTGTGTTGTACCATCTGTGGTGTATCTCTGGTCTGGAAGGTAAACTCCAGCTCCTTTCCAGACGGTCCACTGCAGAGGATTATGGGTAGAATATTCTCTGGAGGGATTACATGACCTGAGGCATAGAATTTTAAAGAATAGCGTGAATAGTCCTGGGGTTTTAATAAAAGCAGCACACTCACAACACATTATCAGACACTCACCACATGAAAACTCTGCAATGCGCTCATTAGGAACTCCAGCTGACAGGAGAAGCTGCTCCTTAAAGTCTGAGACCTGTGACATCACAAAAAAAGGTGTTAAGGCATTCAGTTAGTAAGCCTTGCTGTGTTTGTATGTGTCTGGTGTGCGCTTACAGGCTGCATTGTTCCTCCAGCGATTATGACGGCTCTGCATTCTTGGAGAACTTGTGTAAAATGAACCGCTGCATTCAGCATAAGAAACTTTACACTACTCTGAGCCAGACACGCTGCATAAAGACAGAAAGATTTGTGTTAAATGTACTTATATTAACTACATTTCACAGATTAGGCATAACATTATGACCACTGAGCGGTAACACTGATGATCTCCTTATCATGGCACCTGTTAGTGGGTGGGATATATTAGGCAGCAATTAAACATTTTATCCTCAAAGTTGATGTGTTAGAAGCAGGAAAAATGGGCAAGAGTAAGGATTTGAGCGAATTTGACGAAGGGCCAAATTGTGATGGCTAGACCACTGGATCAGAGCATCTCCAAAACTGCAGCTCTTGTGGGGTGTTCCCGGTCTGCAGTGGTCAGTATCTATCAAAAGTGGTCCAAGGAAGGAACAGTGGTGAACTGGTGACAGGGTCATGGGTGGCCAAGGGTCACTGATGCACGTGGGGAGAGAAGGCTGACCCGTGTGATCCGATCCAACAGACGAGCTACTGTTGTTGCTGAAGAAGTTAAAGCTGGTTCTGATACAAAGGTGTCAGAATACACAGTGCATGACGGGTCAGGGCTGTTTTGGCAGCAACACAATATTAGGCAGGTGGTCATAAGGTCATAATGCTATGCCTGATCGGTGTATATGGAAGTACACACGCACGCACACACACACACACACACACGTCATTCCCTCCTTGTCCATCACTCCAGGGGTTGCTTATTGAGGAATAAACAAGTTCAACAGCAACAGAAATCAGGTTAAAATAGGACATCTATTCACATTGCTGGTTGTTGCCATGGCAGCATGGAAGTCAGAGAAACGACTCAACGTCTGTTCATGTCGTGTCAACATGACTGTAATTAGAAAAGACTAATCATAGCCATTAGCGTGTTTGATTAGTAAGAAGACAAATATGACGTGTAAACTTAAATCCTGACATTTCAGTCCTTCGCTGCTTTTGTCTAGAGAAGCTGATGCCTTTTTTAAAACGTGACATCGTCCACGTCAGAGCTGGTAACGGCATGACTGATTAAAGCCAAGATTACAAGATTAGTGTAATTCAGACTTTAAAGTAATGCACATTCTCTGGGAAAAAGTGATACGCTAATTCATCAATTTTTTATAGTCAGATGCGAGTGTCAGGACATAAGAAGTCTTAATATAAAACAATAACACAAACACGTACACCTGACCACCATTATGGATGCAAATATATTCAGGTCACATGACCGTAAAAGCACGTGGACAAACAAAGACAACACGTCGGACATTTCCCAAGAAAGCACGTGGAAAATTTGAGACTCGGTTGAAAACATTACATCAATAAAGAAACAAAGCTAGTGGCTCGATGCACAAACTTTATTTATTGCATTGGAGCTCATAAGAAATATACAGCAAAACGTGCACTGAACAGCAGTTAGAGGATATAGTTTTGCATTGAAAACGTGTACAGCTGAACATTAAACATGCCTCATAGAGCACACGTGTGTATTCTACTTTGGTTGTAGTAGGTATGATGAGCAGCTGCACAACTCTTTAGCTGGATCCGTGACTTCTTTCTTACGTACATTGTTGTTGTGATATGCTAATCAGGACACATGGAAGTGTCACTTGACTTTCTGAGCTCCTCACATCTCATTAGCATATGAAAAATCTTCAGTTTCATTTTATTGTACAATTACAGTTCGAGGGGAACTCGATGTTATTGAACACGACTCAAAAGAGTGTTTATTTAAGCGTATTTTACATTGATTATTCTTTCTTTCGGCTTTGTTTGAGAACTTATATTACTTTAAATTAAAAGCACAAACAGCTACACTACTAAAATGTGCCATAATATGTAATATTTATGTATGAATAAATATAAATATAATTGCTTGATGCTGTTTTAAATAAATAAAGATACCAAATGAGTCTGCAGGACCCCATGAATCGAGGGTGTTCCTCTAATCACTTACTTTATAGCAGCTATAAACAGCTGTTCTATCTACAGTCTGTTTTCTCTCTCTTAAAGTTAATATGAGAACGTAATGCTGCTTGTCATGAAAGCGTCACGTCTCCTTCCTGATGATTTTCCGTACTGGAAAACGTACAGCTTTACTTTTTTTTTTCCTGACTGTAATTCCTGAAACTGGAGACTCCTTAAATAACAAACATCTCCTTCTGCAATGACTTTAATGATTCTTTTCTTTTCTAAATTAACTTGTATATGTGATATCCGATGGTTCAGGATTCCATCATCTGAGCACCTGCTATACAAGTCCCTGTCTATGGAAACGACAGCATATTAGAAGGAGCCGGTTCATTTATACACCCCTGATGTGCCTTGCAGCTGAAAACAACCGTCGGAGCTGCTGTTAAAAGAAAATGAGTTAACGAAGCAGCTTACCTTGTTTCTCCATCAACACTCTTCCATCTTTGTTGGCGCTGGAGAGAGCGAAAAGGAAACTTTCCACAAGCATCATAGGAGACGCCATAACCGGTCTGTCTTCTACTGAACCCTGATGGTCTACAGGAGCTATAACACACACACACACACACTCTTATACTCATCTTTATAAAAATCTTTGTCTAGAATATGCCGAACAGAATTATTGCCTGAAAACAAAACTTCCTAAAATCATTGCGAAGAACTCTCCGATAAAAGAGCTCCGATAAAAACCCGGGACAACGAGGGAGTTTCTCTCTCTCACTTCAAGTCATCCTCCAACAACTTCAATTAAATAGTTCATAACCTTGTTAAAAGGTCAACAAGCTGTATTATATAGATTATATATAAATTATACAGCATAGATTATACCTTCAAGCCCTGTTTGTGTGTGTGTAAATATTCTGCAGAAATACTAATCCACATGACTGGCAGGTTACCTGTAGCTTTGCTCTGAAGGCCCTGCAAGAAGCGCCCAAGTCCCTCAGTTCTGCGATTCTCCTTATTCATAGAGCTTGTATGTGCGTTTACACCGCTGCCTTCATACTTCTCAGAAAATCCAAACAACTACACACACACACACACACACACACAAACAAACAAACAAACAAACAAACATCTGAGTGCATGTACAAAAAAACCCAAAAACCCTTGAAACCTAGCAAAGATTCATTTACGAGAAAATTCTTTAAGATGGAGAACCAAGGCCAGGCGGTAGAGTCCATCAACAGAGGAAAATAAAACATTAATATCAACCTGTGTAGCACTGTTTGAATAAATATCTTGTTACACTGCAATATCTTGTAACTTTCTTACACTGCAACAATATATTACACAACTCATCACATTCCTTCCTGTGAAAAGAAAAATCTTATTCTGAATCTCTGAAAGGACAAATTCTAAAAATCTTTATAATAATTCTTATAACAAAAGACATACAGGATTGCAGAAATTCCACCAAAAGCCCTCGATTCAGGTAAACTCTCAAACATGAGTACAGCTATCATGGGATATAGTTACATACACCGATCAGGCATAACATTATGAACACTGACAGGTGAAGTGAATAAGACTGATGATCTCCTCATCATGGCACCTGTTAGTGGGTGGGATATATTAGGCAGCAAGTCAACATTTTGTCCTCAAAGTTGATGTGTTAGAAGCAGGAAAAATGGACAAGTGTAAGGATTTGAGCGAGTTTGACGAAGGGCCAAATTGTGATGGCTAGACCACTGGATCAGAGCATCTCCAAAACTGCAGCTCTTGTGGGGTGTTCCCGGTCTGCAGTGGTCAGTATCTATCAAAAGTGGTTCAAGGAAGGAACAATTGTGAACCAATGTCAGGTTCATGGGCGGTCAAGGCTCATTGATGCACGTGGGGAGCGAAGGCTGGCCCGTGTGATCCGATCCAACAGACGAGCTACTGTTGCTCAAACTGCTGAAGAAGTTAATGCTGGTTCTGACAGAAAGGTTTTGGCAGCAAACGGGACCAAGACAATATCAGGCAGGTGGTCATAATGTTATGCCTGGTCGGTGTATGTGTTTTTACTGGCAGGAGAAGAATTCGGTGCTTGCAGTGTTGACCATTTCAAATAGTTTTTCACAAAAAACTCAAATTTGCATCACATATTTTGAGAAAATCAAGCATTCTATAAAACCCTGGAGGGACTGTAATACATTTCACGGAGGCGCTGAAGCATTTTGAATAAAAAAAATACACCATGAAGGACTATTGGAATGGCCTTTAGACTTCCATTCAAGTGAACATTTTTATATCATACAGAAACTCCTGTCTTGTGCTAATCAGACATCTTGTACAAATGAGGATAGA